>NC_143563.1:77352500-77545000 GCF_054136105.1 Typopeltis vanoorti | reverse complement strand
GGTTTTTATGTTTATTTTAATACTAACAAGAAATCAGTATTCTCGACTGAAGTTTCGTTTGGTTTGCACGAACCAATCAACTGAAACTACAGCTAATTATATGAACAAAATAAAAGTACGTCATCGATACTGAAATGTTATACAGATCATGTCAGACGTTTGATATGAAGGGGGGGAAGCATTTAGTAAAACAATTCCTTAAATATTTTAAATTAATTTCATTTCTATATTTATATTGATTAAAATATTACAAGTTTTATTTAAGATTCTTCTCAAAAATTTCTTTTATATAAAAACACCAATAAACGTTTTGCATAAATCTTGTATAATAATTTTAAAAGCAAAGTGTAAAATCTTCCCCGTTCTTTCATCTTTTCATGCGTTTTCATCTTTCCATTCACTCCTTTAAGCCAGTCCTTATAAGGATAAAGGTATACAAAATAGATTTTATTCGTCCAGAATATACATTGCCTTATTTACAGAATATACAATAGATTTAATATAACATTTTTGCATGAACTTTACGTTCTGAACATAAAATGATAACTCAGTTTTTATTTTCTAAAATAAAAACTAAGCATATATGTAATGTTATATATTATGTTAAGAAAAAAATGTAAACAAAAAAAAATATACGATGCAAACAATTTATTAAACAAATTAAATTTAAAGTCGATTTTTAAATTCTAATAGAAAGGGACGAAAGTGCGATTTCTGCTTACTAGATTCTCTTCAACACAAGTTAATTTTGCGGTCTATATATTCCGACTAAGAGCATCCATCTGTTTTTAAATTTCATCATTCATGATCAAATGGCGTGGTTCGCACATATAATCGGAATTTCGCACGCATCTTTTATGTAACAATCAGAGAAGGTGGAACCTACGCAGGGGCAACAAAAATCGATATCTAATCTCGCGCTTTTCCTTCCTTCCTAATCTCAGATTATCCATTTTTCGGTAAGCTTTTCTCGTAAAATTCAAGAAAATTTATACGTCAAGTCTATCAAGTTATGTTTTTACGAACAACAAACAGCTATCTACGTAAGATCTTTCCTTCAACTACCCAAAATCTTTTCTTGCAAGAGATAAAAATTAATGCTGCTGTTACCTATCATTTCGTATTTGAGGTTATTTCCGTGGGCGAGTTGATTGGGGATTGGAGCATACAAACTGTTATTTAAACTTTCCCCAAAAGAGAAGAAACTTAATTGAGTCTTTTCTTAAAGATTTTCTTACTCTTATCTTTCGTGACCCCTTTATCGTCTTATCGCTCGTAACGGAGACTAAAGAGAAGGTTTGTGAGCGAAGTCATTTTTTTTTTTTTCTTTATTCCCTGGCAACTCGAAAGATCCACCTCTTTCCTCGTGCTGATATATTTACTATAAAGTCAACTAGGATCGCAGTGCAATCAATCAATTTCAGTACTCCCCATACACAGAGTAGGAAATTATTGAATGAGGTTTTTTACTTCATAAAGTAGTTCCGCTCTGTGTGGATAGGTGGCGATTTCAAACCAACTGGCTTATACGATTACTTCGATCATATGAATCGATAAAAAAATAAAATGCAATTAAAATTTACGATCAAGAAAAATGTTTTATTTATAAAAACATTGATTTAATAATTTATTTTAAAAAATATATATTTTAAATATGTTCACTGTTTAAAATCTTAAATAAAACAAAGATAGATTAATACAGTAAAATAAAAATATAAAGAATAATATAGTAAATTGGAAAAAGTTAAATAATCGAAAATATTTGCTATATTTAATTTGATCTGAATGAAAAAATTAAAGACTTTTTTTTATTATTCAGTCTTCGAAAACGTACTTTTTTTGCGCAACGAACCTGATTTCAAGAACACAATGAATAATTCTGTTAATAATAAGTTCAAAAAAAGAAAACAGGACCATACACACAGAGTAGGAAATTATTGAATGGGGTTTTTTACTTGATAAAGTAGTTCCGCTCTGTCTGGATAGGTGGCAATTTAAAAACAAGTCGCTTATACGATTACTTCGAATCAATAAAAAATTAAATTTACTATCAAGAAAAAAATATTTCAGTTATAAAAACATTTATTCAATAATTTAAGTTTATACAAATATTTTTTAATTAATTTGCTCTGTAAAATCTTAAATAAAACAAAGATAGAATAATACAGTAAAATAAAAATATAAAGAACAAAATTACAAATTGAAAAAAAGATTAATTGAAGATAGTTATATTTAATGTGATATGAATATGAAATTAATACTTTATTAATTTCATATTCATTATTTTTTATTATTCAGACTTCGAAAACAAACTTTTTTTTTTTTTTTTGCACGACAAACCTGATTTCAAGAACACAATGAATAATTTAGCTAATAATAAGTTCAAAAACAGAAAACAGGACCAAATCCAAACTCACCATCCTGTCCAAATGAATATTTAAATTTTCCAATACTTCAAAAAACACGCAAAAAAAAGAGATGATAACCCAAAAGAAATAAACGCTTATGAGGTAAATTAAGTCTTTCCTGGAGGCACTCTAATAGCGTGAGTACCACAGTGAACATTGCAGCCGATTACGTGATATGAGATAGCTCCCATTCACAAGGGAATTTCCATTTGCTTTAAGTGCGAGTTTACAGCATATCCCGCCTACTACAAGTCGGCTAGCATTAATCATGTCAGTCAAAGAAGGAAAAACGTAAGAGAAAAAAAAAAGCAACATTTCTTGATTAATTACCTCTCTTGCATCTCCTCTTTGGCAACCAAAACGGTTGTGGATCATCAATTTGCAGAAAGCACTCAATGGAAGAATACATCATTTGTCACTTCTTTTTTAAAAAAACAAAACTGTGGATTTAAACGTGGTTCAAATGCATTACATCGCAATAGATAGTGTTGTAACTTGATCAGTCGCTAATGGGTAACTTAAACGAGTACTTGAACAAAAAAAAATATATAAATAAATAAAAAATAGTGGATAAAATCGAATAAAAATTTGGCTAGGAAAGTTTGAATATGTTGAAACGAGATAAAAAAAATAAATGAATTCGATAAGGGGTGGGGGGGGGAGTTGGAAGTCAAATGGTAAGTTGTGATTTCTGTCTGGAAAAAGATTACAAGAGGTTATCGATGGATGAGCCTGGGAAAAAAAAAAAAGTAAAAACACCTAGTTTGTCAGATTGGGGAGAAAAAAAAAATGTTTTCAATTATCTGATCTTAAAGACGTTGAATGCACCCTCAAAGTATCAAATACTGTTGGCACTCCAACTCTTTTTTTTTTTTTCCTCGTATAAGAAGTCCCCTTATCACTCAAGGGATATTGGATCAGCTGACGCTAGCTGGCTATCATTTCTCACCTTATAACTGAAAGGGCGTTTTCTTAAATGCTGACCTTTTCGTGTTCTCCCCTGTGACCCTAAAAGCGGCAGTTGGTTGGTAATTGTATTTCTCTTCTCTCGCCTTTCGCTTCTCTGGCTTCTCTTCGGCAAAAGTAACTTTCTCTAGTGGAGAGTCTGATATTCTATACATTGTGAAAATTGAATAGCACCAGCAGTTTTTGACAAGAAATTCTTTTCCTAGTCTACATAATGATATATGGCACAGATGCGAACACACAGTTGGAAACGATAAAGTGTTTTAATACTTGACTATCCGGTCCTGATAATGACGAGCGATTCGTTAAATACATAGTTGTTACAGACATAACAGAACATTTAGAACAACGTGTAAGATTGATATCATTGTGGTCGGTGGGGCGCCCTCTAGTGTTGAAATAGAAAATAAATGTAAATAAGCGAAAGGTATGTTGTTTTATGGTTAACTAATTCTCCTAAAGAAACACGCTCGGGCCAACGAGTGTTTCAAAGCACGCTTCTTAGTTCTGCTAACGTTCACAAATACTCGTATCATAATTTAAAAAGGAAAAGAAGAAAGAAATCGCGCATGTTTTGTTATCTCATAAATTTTTTTGGAGTCTGACATCTGTGTTTCTGCTTCTTTTAGTCACGGTTCTAAGATGTTAGAATTTCGTTTTTGTTTTACGCCATCATTCTTTTCTTATCTTGAGTTTAGTTATTCCCTTTTCCAGTAAGTATGGCACAATATTTTCCATCTGACCTCGTAACTCCGTAAGCTTTGATTTATGTTTTCTTCGACGTTGTTTCATATCTATTCGAGTGTCTGTTTTCTTTCTTATATTATCTACAACTTTCCACGCTATAAATTGGTGTGTAAAATACAACTTCATGTTTTTTTTTTCAGAAAACCCGGTAAAGGACTCATAAATTTGAAATATATTTCATTATTTTCTTTTAATATTTATTTATAACTTCAAACAAAAATCAATGAAGAACAAAAGTTTATGAAGATCCAATTAATTATATTTTTAAGTGGGATATTATTACGTGGATTTAACAATCATTGGTATCTTAATTGCAGGAGTAGACGTAAATGATTAATATAAAATATTATTCGCTATGAAATATTGTTTTCTATGTAACGATTCTCATTTCCACACAAGGAAAGCAATCCCCATTTAATTGTCTCTATGATGATAAATGCTATAATTGATGTAATATGATTCTTTGAGAAGAATTAATTTCTCTCTAGAAAAGGGGGAAATGACGTAGAGGTTGTAGCTAATCAATAAATCAACATTTCGTAGGATTCAAGTATCACCCTTCGAAACGCCTAAATCACAACGACCAATATCAAATTCCACATAATCACAAAATGTTGAGCTCTGATTCGGCATTGTCTGCTGCAAAACAACTGGTGGGAACCACATAGGTTGTATAATGTTCGAAGAACGTAATTTTGAATAATTAAAGGTCAAGAGGTAGAAATATAATTGTATCTAAACGCTATTACTACAAGAACTTCCAATGGTATGTTTAGCAGACGAAGCTTGAATAGTTGCCAATCTAAAAAAGGTATTAGTTACTAAAGTATAGAAACGAAAGGCTTTAAATTGGCGTAAGTAAGATATTAAATGAAGGATATTATATATCCATCGGTATTTTATAAACAAATATAGAAATAAACTTTAAAAAGTTTCGAAATTTGAATACTAAACGTTTTGGTGTCATAATTATATTCTCATTCCGAATAATAATTGCATATTCGGAATTAAAATAGTTCTGAAAATGCAATTATATTTACATCTTCGGAATTATTTAAACGCCATTTAAATATTATAAGTAAACATAAGTTACGTTGTTATTTCCCAAGCTAAAATTTACATTTGTAAAGCGAAACAGTAACATGACGTCACATCCTTGTAAAGCAACATTTCTTTATAAATACAGAGCAATTTTATTGATAATTTTTAAAGTGATTTTAAAGTTTTAATTTTTAGTGCACTGTGTCATATAATGCCTAATAAGCTCCCCAAACGACTATCATTCAATGTTCGAAATACATTTAAAGATGTATAACGGTACAAAAAAGGAAGTGTAGGGACGTCCCCAGTATCACAATTGCCGAAGTTACTTTCAGCGATCATACAAAATCGAACTTTCACGCTAATTCAATTGCGATGATTAAATTTTTATAAAAGTTCTCCCACCGGCAGAAATATCTACTTTAACTAATCGATGTCCTTCCTTTCCAATCACACCTCATTAGGACGTCAAATAGGCGCTTATAATGCAGTGAAACAGACAACTGAGAGTAGAATAGATAAGCGGAACAACGACAAAACGTCATTTCCTGTCATTTATCGCAAACTGCTAGAGCGTTTATCGTTTTAATGAGGATGGAGGGCTTAGAGATAGCTGTGAGATGGATATGTCATCAATCTTCGCAGGAACAATTTTTGGCGACTGTGGTAAGCCAGCAAACTTCATTCAGAAACTTCATCCAATTACAGGGTAGAGTCGGCAGTTCACCGTATCGAAAAGAGAATACAGTTTGGTACTAGATTCAGGAATCAATAAACTGCCCAGTGAAGTGTAGTATTTCAGTCAGCAATAATTCTTTGTAAGTGTCCGAAATGTGCTAAAAGATAGAATAAAATATGCCCTGCGCCCAAACATTCAGAATCATTAAAAATAAAAATGCAGATTTTATTGGGAAGATTTTGTTCCCAATCTCTTTCTTTTAATTTATCGATAAATGCTCAAGGCCAACTCAACCAAAGCAAATATTATAGAAGCACTGATAGCTCTTCCGCTCTGTAACTGTTGGGTTCGAATCCCGTTGCGGACATTGATGTTCGTGGTTGTCTTTAAGATGGATGAGGAAATTTGTCTTTTTTTTTTTTTTTTTTTTGGTGAGAACAACTTGGTTATTGACGGCCTGGGGTGGCTTAAAGAACTCCGATGTTTGATCTCTAACTAGAATCATCTAGTCCTTTGCTGTTCACGGTATTAATGTAATATAAGAGTAGGATCATCCACGAAATACAATATTTCGTGGATGAAGTTCGCATAAAAAATTAAATAAAAATAGCAAGGGTTTGTCCGAAACATCTACGTAAAAGTGGTTAGAGCTGTAAGCACTGTAACCAACAGTCCATCCCTGTGTTAACCACATGAAACAAAAAATAAATCAGCTAAAGCCTATTCGCCATAGGGAGTAGTTGAATCTGTGTTTCCTTAACTTTGGAAAATGGAGGGGGGGGGAATTCTACCCTTAGCCAATCACAAATAGAGGGCTCAAGACTGCTGATAATCATAAACAGCATTCGGTATAGAGTAACAACTGCCATCTCGTGATCCCTAACCACCCCGCATACATGAAATATTCTTTTTTTAAATTATGTGGTTTTGACAACGGATATCATTTCCCCAAATCCACAACAGCCCTCAGACTTGAAAATTTACAGTACAATTCGTTCCTCTAATCGCAGTTCTATAAGTCCAATTTCAAATGGAAATCTATGCATTCCTAATAGAGTAAATGAAACACAGTAATTCCCTCTCACTGAAATATTCTTGCCTAAATGTTCGAAACCCGTCTACTATGCAGAACGCCTCTATCAGGGTTTATCAATGGGAGGTGAATTCGTCGATCGCATAAGCACGATTTTTCGTCTAGTAAATTAAACGGTCGACAGATAAATTGACAGAACACATGCCATTAACAAGTACACTTACATCATATCCTTGGTTAATCCCAAAGTAATCAAAATCTTGGCGACTAACCAATGAGTAATTAAATTTCGTCAGTGAGCATATCTAAGCGGTCAAAACTTAGCTTGATTTTATGATTTATAACCAACGAATGCTCTAGTTCTAATCAAAAATTGTCTTGTAATTACGTAAACATTTTCCAAATATTATTATACAGATTTAAGATAAGTAGGTAATAAAGAAATAAGTTCAACGAAAAGAGAACCTCTTGCAGTTTATTTTATTCATTCCTCCATAGGTCACCTTCAAATGTCCAGTCGATATGTGAGCTGCTCTTTCCTCTGTCCTTTCGATTGATGTTATGATAATACGGCGACTTTAAGGTTTCAAGTTGCGACGAAGAAGGGGGACATACAGTTCTGACCTTTTTCCGACTAACTCTAACCAACTTAATGGTAAGAAGTCGAAAACAACTGATTGTAACTAATATAATGTTTGAGAGACTGAACAAAGAACTGTTTTAAAGAAAATAATACAATAAAATGACTTGTATATACTCTTCTGGGGGCGATACCAACTGTGTGTGTGCGCGCGCGCATAACGAGGTTATTAAACTGAATTTGCTTCTTTGGGGGAATGAGGAGGGAAGGGGGCAGATTGATTTCGAATAAAATCATGAAGCTTGGGTTTTGATGGACATTTAACATTGAATTATACCAGAAGGAAGATGAAATGAGAACTTAAAATTATTATTATCGTCGCGTTATAGTCCTCACAGGTCTATATATAACCTTTCCAATGCCTCCTAAAGATCGATATAAAAACTCACATTTAATACTTTCCTGGAATTAGTAAAAGAGAAAGAAGAAAATGGCTGTGCCGAATCGCAAATTGGAAAACCTAACACGATCAACAGAACGAAACTGCTGTTGTGAAAAAAACAGTTATAAAATATAAATAAGCAGGGAAGTGAAGATATGTCAAAGATTATTGCACTCTTATTTATCATCATCGCGATATATATGATGGTTTGCTATTAATCACCCAGTCGTGTTTGACAACTGATTAACAGACTTAACAGATTTTGGCTTAGTCTGCGCTTGGAGAAATGGAAGTTAACAATCCTTATAAGGACTGGCTTAAAGGGGCGAAGCAAGAATGCTTTTCATCTTCCCCGTTATCTGTAGAGGACAGTGTAGGGATAAGGTGTTATTGAGCTATTAAAGCTCTGATCATGGTAGGAGGGTAACAGCAATAGCCGAGCCTCAGTTAGAACTTCATTGGCTACAGAATTGCCATCCCTTACCCTCCAAGGGTATTGGATTGAATGAATCAATCACCGCATCTCACGGTCGATTGATTCCTAATCCTTAACAATATAAATATATATAAACTTAAACTTAAAAGAACTGGGAGATGGACTGAGTCCTTGACTCTTTATCCCATCATCTGAATGAAGTAAATCTGTGTGGATGGAGTGTTGTTGAGCTAAAAAGCTCTAGTCATGGCTGGGTAACGGCAATGGCCGAGGCTCAGTTAAAACTTCATTGGCTACAGCATCGCCATTTGTTACCTTGGAAGTCCTAAAAAGGACTTTTGATTGGTATCGCTTTTGATAACAACCTATTTAAATATATATAATAGCGTATATATATATATATATAAGCTATTAAATATATTTATATTTAGGATGGATAGCAATGCTGTAGCCAATGAAGTTCTAACTGAGGCTCGGCTATTGCTGTTACCCTCCTGCCATGATCAGAGCTTTAATAGCTTATATATATATATATATATATATATATATATATATATAAGAACATACTATACGCTATAAAATAAAATATAAAGTAATATTTCATTACATTTTCATATATTAAATCCATAAAAAACCACCTCATATGTGAAAAAATTGAACCAAGTACTGAGGAAGAAGTATTTATTAGTAGTGAAATAATTTTTTTTATCTGGTTCTTACTACCACACAGATTCTCCACTCAAAAATTCATTGTTTATGAATTTTCAATTGCTCATTCGTTAACAGTAATGATTTATGAGACATGAAAGAAAAATCTGAATACTGGCATCTAATTAAACTTGTTTAATGCGAAGATATGGTCTTATTCTAATATGCATGTATTATTTATGCACTGAGTGGCAACTTCATAAAAAAAAACGTTTAATAACGAATGGAACATTGTTTTGCTTTAAGAATGACCTGTATTCTCTGTGAAATTGATTCAACTGGGTCTAAAACGTTCCTGTGGGAACACACCACTCCTGATATACCCTAAATAGTGTTGTGCGTGAGAATCCCAGAAGTAAACTGTAATATACCGGCGCCAGCAAGACTGACATCAACAATCATACCATGCTCAAAGTCACTTAAGCTATGAAACGCGCATAAAAAAAAAAAAAAAGGAGGACAAGAGAACACAAAATAAAGAGACAAAAATATTATTAGTCTGCAGCAGATGGGGTAAACTAAACTATGGGTTGTGTAGTTATATTATTATTAATAGAATAATTTTATCTTCGGTTTACGGCAATAATCTCGAATGATTAAAATATATTTTGTCGTTAGCTAAAGTGTTTTGTGATATAATATTGGATTAATCGAAGTTAAAAAAAATGCCAAAAAGATACTTAAAACTATTTTCAATGATAATGTTTTCAACATTCGTGAGTTTTTTTGTTTTTTTTTTTCAGTTAAAATTGTTACTTTTCTCGAAGTGTTTTTTTTTCTTTTTTCTAAACAACTTTATATCGACACCTGGCTTGATATTACGGACTAAAATAAAATATCAAAACGCTTTTCTATATTTTACTCGTAAATCACTACCGAAACCACTGTTATCAATTCTTTTCACGTCACCTCACATCACTTAGAATAAGGGAAATGGAAGGTCACCAGGGGGAAAAGAGGAGGATGTTTCGAAAACAGAAAAATATAAACAACGCACAGCGCTTTATATAATTCATCTTCATCATTTCGTAAACATACGGGAGAAAACATTCCTTTTGGCGATACAAGAGACTAAGGAATAAAGACAAATTAATCCCCTCTGTTCGTAATCAATGATCGGGAAGATGAAGTCGTTTTCCCCAAACAGTTCTTTGATCCTCGACTGTCTAAGCAGATTTCCATTTTCATCACTGTCATTGCGTGTCAGATGCGAAACAAGCCACGATGCTCGTGTTAATATGAGATGGTATTTTCATGGATGAGTGTGTATTTCCTTCAAGGGTTCCAATGGGCCATCTGGTTCGGTTTGTTTTCATTTGCTCTAAAATGACACTTCAAGTGAGCTTTTAAGTATATACACAAGAGTGCAATATAAATGATCTATAATATACGAACAATATTCATTTCTTTTTCGCGAATTTTGTTTTCTTTAGAGCATATTTACTAATACACCTTTAAATTATTTACATATTTAAAAATAAAAAATAACTATTTGTTAAGTATAGTTGTTAGTAATCTTGAATGATTGCATTAAATTTTGTTAACGTACTTGTACTTTTAAAATGAAACTGAGTGCAGAAACTTATTTTTAGTATTATAAAAAATTCAAACTTTAAAAATACTATTTTCTGTCTAATATAATTAATATTATACAGAAATATATTATATATAAGCATATCCGCTCTCCTAACAACAGGCGAGTATTCGATTCCCATCATGGGCATGAGTATTTGTAGATGTCTTTAAGATGGTAGATGAATGTTAAAACGTATTTTCTTGACCACGAAAACTATGGAAATGACGTCTATTGGGATTTATTGATCAAGTATATTTTGGAAACAAATATGTTATACCAACTAGCTTCACCAACTGAGGCTGTTGGCATCTTCAGGGTACATAACTGACGTAAGGCACTTAAAACTAAAAACTGTTACGAACTATAAATCAACCGATTCCAATTATATTTGACAAAACAGAACGCGTACAATACATGCATAGTGCGTGCATGATCCCACTTGTTATTTAGGAACGTTCTATAATTGGCACTATAATTCAAGTTCTTGTATGTTTAGAGATCTAATGAGCGTCTTCCAGATCTTGGGCAAATTAATCCTTGGTTCCTGTTAAGGTTTTGTACAGAACGGGCAACTGTTGTGGCTTCTTTAATAATTCGGGAGCGGAAATCCTCTTCCATGTAAGGAATGGAGCTTTTATCCCACTCTATGATACGGTTAGTTCTTGAGAAATGAAAGGATAAACCCGATTTTTCTTCTCTATTGTTGTTAACGTCTCCAATGTGCTCCCTGTGTCTAATCTCAAGGCTTCTTGAAGTCTGGCCGATGTAATTTAAACCGCACGAGCAGGGTAATGTTGTAAATTCAAACATATTTGAAGGAAGGATGGCTATCTTTTGGAGATCTTAAGAGTTGCCTAATCGTTCCTGTAGGTTTAAAATTCAATCTTATTCTATGGGGTTTGAGGAGTCTTGCAACTTTATTAGAAACTGTCCCCACGTATCGGATGACGATTGTAGAAATATAATGTATGTCGTCTCGTTGTCTTTGTGGGGGATCAGAGAAAAGTATCTTGTGGACGAGTCTCCGAGGGTAGCCATTCATGGTGAGGTTGATAGATATCAGTGATAATTCATCTTGGAGATCTTGTTGATCTGTTGTAATGCCGAAGGCTCGCTTTAATGCTAAGTTTCTGAAAAATGTGGTTGGAGGAGCTAAAATGCAAATAACATCCTGTATTTGTGGGTTTTCGGTAAACTAAGAGGCTAAGACTACCATTCGTTTGCTTCTTAATTAGGATGTCCAGAAAAGATAATTATATACATACGCTATATTAGTACAATCGTCATTCCATACGTGGGGACAGTTTCTAATAAGGATGCAAGACTCCTCAAACCCCATAGAAGAAGAGTGACTTTTAAACCTACAAGAACCATTTGGCAACTCTTAAGATCTCATCAAATATGCTGGAGTTTACAACATACCCTGCTCGTGAGGTTTAAATTATATCGGTCAGACTTCAAGAAGCCTTGAGATTAGACAAAGGAACACACCGGAGACGTAAACAATAACAGAAAAGAAAAATCAGGTCTATCGTTTCATTTCTCAAGAACTAACCATATCATAGAATGGGATAAAAGCTCCATTCCTTACATGGAAGAGGATTTCCGCTCCCGAATTATTAAAGAAGCCACAACAGTTGCCCGTTCTGTACAAAACCTTAACAGGAACCAAGGATTAATCTTGCCCGAGATCTGGAAGATCCTCATTAGATCTCTAAACATACAAGAACTGAATTACAATGCCAACTATAGAACGTTCCCAAATAACAACAAGTGAGATCATGCACACGCTTTGCATGTATTGTACGCGTTCTGTTTTGTCAAATATAATTGGAATCGGTTGATTTATAGTTCGTAACAGTTTTTAGCTTTAAGTGCCTTATATCAGGTATGTACCCTGAAGATTCCAACAGTCTCAGTTGGTGAAACTAGATGAATTTCATCGCCTCGCTTATTGGAGGCCTGAAGTGGCTTGAAAAAATTCAATGTTTGGTCTATAGCTAAAGACTACCTCACACAATCTATAGACTATCGATAAAGACGTAATCTATAGATTATGGACTAAGTACAAAATAAATAAAAATACAAAAATTAACTAAAATAGAAACAAAAAGTCGGCACCAATAACCATTCCCCTAGGCAACACGTCACGTGACTCAACATGCATTTACTTGGCCAGCTTTGAATTATGGTCGAATCAACTAAAGCTATAAGGCCAGTGTATACGTCTGTTAATCCGTGTGCTCTTCTAGCTGGTTTGTTTTCTTTGTGAGATTAAAAACCTAGTTTTCGGGAGGGAGAAAAAGCCTTTCGCTTTAATATGAAGCCAGCTAACTCTCCTTCAATGTTTTACCGATAGCTATTGTTTTTGTTAAATAGGCGTAGTACCAGCAGTAGTAGTATCAACTGCAGTTATACTTCAATTCGGGATAGTGTACGAGACATGGTGTGTTCAAATGCAGTCAGCTAAATCTCGTTTACTTGGTTTTCTGTTTATCACATACTGTTCGGTATATCCGAACCACTATTGCACATGGCCATTCTTAGCAGGATGGTTCTGAGATACCCCTTTCCACATCCTGTGGTTCATTCTATAACTACATGTTGGAATCGCTAATGAGCCTTACTCATTATCACACACACTTGAACGCAGTCTACGTTCAATCTATTTATGTGTGGTGTCTACCAAGTGTCTTGAGTTGCATGTGACTGGTGGTTCTGATTATGTTTAAAACTTCGATATCAATATTTAAAAAAAAAAGTTACATCAATTATCAAATCAGAGGTAAGCAACGCTATGGGGTTAATTAGTGTGATTTTACAAGGTATACATATTAACTAATCCCGCCGTGGAAATGGATGTTTTTGATTGTCTGTGGAAATACTAGTGGCAGGCGGTAGATGGCGTTGGTGTAGCTGCGGTTCATTGTAGTTGGTGGAGTTAGAGCCGTAGAACCCTCCCTCGATGAGTCTTCGGACTCCCTGGAGGTGTCACGTAATAATAATAATACATTTCAGTTAAAATAATTCATTAATTAGGTTTGGAATTTTTTTTTTTTTTAAAGCTGCCACTCAGATTTATTCAAATTATTTATAAACAAGACAACCACCATTAATTAGGGTTGTCACTTATTTAAGCTATCATTTGTCAATGATTTTGGTTTGCAAAATGATCCTAAAAATATTTGTTATTCATCTTAATTAAGCTACATACTGTTGAAGGCCTCGTAATTAACTCATGGTGAGAGATCTCAAATTGTTTTATCTTAATATGTCTTTCAGAGAAAAAAATAATTAAAAAAACTTGGATTTCAGCACAAGGTAAAGAACATTGAACTGTAATAAACATGTTTTGAGAAAATAGCGAGCATTAAGATGAAGCGTCCCTAAGGAGCTCATTAAAAGAAAACGGAACGAACATAGTTTGGTGGATTTTTGCGCCCGATTCTAATAAGGCAGTCTTTCTGTGAAGAAACTGCCAATTAAAGATATTTCTAAACCTATCACATTACAAATCAAAAATTCAGTGATTAGGACACACACACGGAAAAAAAAAACTACAGAACTCTTGCCAAATTTAAGAAATATATTTAACGATAGTGGCCAATAAACACGTGTTTACTGATAAAAATAATTCAAAGACGGTCTGTTTATTTTTTCGATCAGAAGTTAAAAAGAACTTATCAGCAGTTTGCAACCACTAATTAAAAAAATCTAACTCATGGAAAATAAAAATTCTTCTGAATAAAATGTACCTGAGATAAGTAATTATTCAAGGTAGGAACGATGGTGACATTAAATCTGCCAGAGCTTCTCTTTGTACGATAAATTTAGGCATCAAGGAAGTCTATTGTTAGTGGAAAAGTAAAACAATGAAGTTAGCAAGTACTACTTTTAAGTTGCTTGTAAATGAAACTTTTAAGAGAAGTGGAATTTGAAATGTTCTAACTTAAAGGAAGTATTTGTTGAATGCATTAAAAATAAGTGGGGGGAAGGTTTATGTCGTTTACATAATCAACAAAAATGAGAGAAAGTAGCTGAATAGTATGAAAGAGCAGAGCTAGGGTTAGTAAATATTTCAATAACGCATTTAGATTTGTTTTAAGCGATATTTGATGCAATACTGACCAGCCATTGTGTTGCTATCATTATTACACCATTTTAAATTATCATTTTTTAGTGATGTAAAAGTATATAAAAACGTTGCATCAATAAATTAATTTCCAAAAACAGAGATAATTAAAATTTTCCTTTAACTTTAAATAACATTATTCTTAGTGGATTGATACACCAAACGATTATGAGTATACCGATTCTTATAACCATGTAATCAGAAATTCGATTGATTGGGGTGTGATGAAGGTAATAGGGAAAAATGGCGGCTCGCGTGTTAGTGTTTTGTGTCGTGTGTTATTGATGGTGAATTGTGTATTTGACTGATAAGTTTTCAGAGATTTATGCTTATATTCATTAGTAATATCAGTTATTTGCTTGCCGCAATAAACAGGCATTTTACATTTTATTTCCCATACAAGGTAAGTCAACTGACTTCGCAAAGGCGATACGCTAGGCCTACTGCCATTAGTGTCGTTGTTGTATTTTAACATCTTGTTGCTAGTTGACGCGCCTATGCTTGATATTGCTGGTAGTCCTTTGCGGCTGCGGGATATTTTACAAAAACTTCTGCTGGCAGGTCTTTAGACCTGCGGGATATTTTATTAACGCACATACGCAACTAAATCGATATGAGCGTGCCTGACCTGGACGTATTTGCTGATCTGCTCGAAAGAGAGCCAGCTCTTGAACTCATTGATAAACTACAAAAGAAGTTCAAGTTGACATGGCCTACTAGCATGATTGACCCCGACACTATTATTGAGTCACTCGATAAAAAGCTAGCACTCAGTTTTATTAAAAAGCTCCTCAAAAAGTTTGAACGGGATTGGCCCGGCTACTTAAATTTGTATTCCTCACCTGAAGTTGAAGTTGAGGAAAATGAAGACTCCCCACAAGTGGAGGAAAAACTCAATCTAGTTGTCTCTACCTCTAATCCTTCTGATCAAGAAGAAACTCACGCACGTAAGAAGAGAAAAATTCTTGCTGCTGAATCAACAAATGTTGTTGGTATGGAAGAGGATGTTCCCATTTCAGATCCCTCTGTTTCCCACAATGAAAAGGTGCCACCGATTATCCTAAGGGAAAAGCAGAGATGGACAACACTCAGAACCATCATGGCAAATTCACAAATTCATTACACGTCTGCTAAAAATGCAGACGAGGGAATACGAATTCAGCCCACCACGGTGGCTGACTATAGAAACCTTACAAAGGAACTGGATACTAGAGGAACCCAATATCACACATTTTCACTTGCCTCTGAAAAAAATCTGAAAGTAGTCTTACGAGGAGTCTCTGAGGATATTGACACAGATGAAATAGTTACTGACCTTAACCTACAGGAACTACCCCCCATAAAGGTCACTAGAATGTTTAGATCAAATAAGACACCTATGCCTTTAGTCTTAGTAGAAATTCATAACATCTACAAAGACATTTATAATTTAAAATCAATCTGTGGACTCAAAATCACCACAGAACCATTGAGAAAGAAATCATCTTCTGGGCAGTGCCACCGGTGCCAAAAATTTGGCCATGCCCAGAAGCTATGCAAAGCTCAGTTCAGATGCGTAAAATGTGGCGAGAATCACCCCACAAACACCTGCGCCAAGCCAAAAACCACCCCGGCTAAGTGCGCTAATTGTGGGGGTCCCCACCCTGCTAATTATAGAGGGTGTATGCATCATCCCAAAAACAGATGGAATGATCCCAGTCATCAATCTACCTCGTCATCTAATGCGAGAGTTCCTGAAGCTCAGGCTACTCAGTTCTCCAAGAGTGAGAACATGACAACTGGTGCTCGCCCATCATTAACTGAGCCCCTTAAGAAAACGAATCTTCAACATCAAGTAAGAACATATGCTGATGTGGCCCGCTCCAAACAGATAGTACAAACCCAGAACCGGAATACTCCACACTCAAATCTATCAGCTGTTATCACCTCTTCTCTTGCAAACATGCTCCAGGATTTCAGCAACTCAAATCCATCCTTAAGTGTCACAAAAAGATTCCTACAGCAAACCCAATCCATATTATCTGCACTCTCTGACGCATAGGAAAAAAATCGTCCCAAACTCTCTTAGGATTATCGGTTGGAATGCCAACGGTATAAAAAACAAACTATTAGAAATCCAGGAATTTAATAATAGATACAACCCAGATATACTGCTAATTAATGAAACTCACCTGAGGCCTGCTGACACCCTGAAAATCAGAGGGTATCAGATTTACAGAAACGACAGGCTTGGGTATAGAGGTGGAGGTACAGCCACTCTTATCAAAAGCTATATCAATCATCACTCAATAACCAACCCTACTACCACCAACCTCGAAATCACAGGAATCAATGTTCTCACAAACTCAATTGGGAACCTCAAAATTTTTTCTGCTTACAACCCTCCATTAAAGACATTATTGACCTCAGATCTGGATGCCATCCTTGGAGTAAAAGGACCGATCATCATCGCTGGAGACCTCAATGCAAAGCATCCTGCTTGGAACAGTAAATCCACTAACAAAAATGGTCGTATCCTTTCTAGCTACACAGGATTAAACCATGCTGTTGTGGCTGGACCTACCGAACCAACTCATCTCAGTACATCTGGCACTGCTGACATCTTGGATATAGCCATCCTGCAAGACATTAAACTACAGTACAGCCTTACATCACTAAACGAGCTGTCGTCGGATCACAACCCAATTCTACTGCAATTGGGAGAACAAGAATGCCTGTCTCCTCCTCATTCAGGCATATCGTGGGAGAGATTGTCTAAAGCACTTCGGGATCAAATAGGACCCGTCCCACACATATGCACACCAGAAGATGTGGATTCTGCAGTGACTAGCCTCACCCAACAGATTAAGTCCGCTATAATGGTTGCAACCTTCCAGAAACCTGTTCCCAAGCCTGATCGTTTGCCTGAGGACATTATGGACCTGATCAGAGAGAAGAACAGAGCTAGGAAGAGATTTCGTAACACTCGCGCTCCTCAGGATAAGACAGTGCTTAATAGATTGAATGGAGCAGTAAGAGATGCACTTAAAACGCATAGAAACGAAGTTTGGGATAAAAAGTTAGCCTCTATCTCACCTATTGATCACTCTATCTGGGGCCTACTGAGAAACATCAAAAACAAAAACAGATCCCTCCCCCCTATAATCTCAAACCAGGGCCTAATCCACACAGATGCAGATAAGGCAGAAGCCATACTTAAAAATCTTGAGGATCAGTGCAAACCATCTTATAACAACATTGATTTCAATCATCTGTATAAAATCCACAGACAGGTTAGACATGCACTAAACCTCCCGGATACCAGTGCTGATCACATTGCACCCGCATCACCTGTTGAATTATATGATATTATTAAAAAACTTAAGAACAATAAAGCTCCTGGACCAGACAGCATCTCAAACAGGGTGATCAAGCTGCTGCCTCGAAAAGCTATAGTGCATCTGACCAGTATAATAAATGCAATCTTAAGACTTCACTATTTTCCTTCCACCTGGAAACTGGCTGATGTGATTCCTATACATAAGCCAGGCAAAGACCCACACTTACCGCAGAATTATCGTCCAATCAGTCTCATCTCCAACCTGGGTAAGATTGCAGAGAAGGTCATCCTCTCACGACTCCAAACCTCAATAAATGACCTAAACATCCTCCCTAAAGAACAGTTTGGTTTTCGGCAACACCATAGTACTACCCAGCAAATCCATAGAATTGTGGAATATATCATCACCAGCTACAACTGGCGCCAGTACACAGGAGCTGTTTTCCTAGACCTATCTAAAGCATTTGATAAAATCTGGCATTTTGGACTCCTGCACAAACTTATCTCAGCCGGCATCTCACTAAAAATGGTTCATCTAATCCGTTCATATCTTCAGAATAGATCAATGCAAGTTAAAATTAACGGTTCTATATCGTCCCAGCGCCATATCTTTGCTGGAGTGCCACAGGGATCTCTACTGGCTCCATTGCTGTTTTCTGTATACATGTCAGACATCCCTCACAATCCGATGACTTCCATTTTAGCGCTGTATGCGGACGATACGGCAATACTAACCAGATCCCTCAGACCCCACTTCGTTACTAGAAAGCTTCAAGAAAACATTCTAAAGCTGGAGGGTTGGTTCTCTAGGTGGAGATTGGAAGTCAACCCCCTGAAAAGCTCAGCGGTTCTTTTCTCAAAAAGGCCAATGTCTCCTGCAGGAGATGTGTTACTATTCAATACTAAAATTCCCTGGCAGACAGAAACAAATTACCTGGGTGTAATTCTCGACAAAAAGCTATCTTTCAACCAACATATCAAGTCTGCATGTGCAAAAGCATCTAAAGCCATAGCTCAGATTTACCCGCTAATTAATAGAAATAGCAAGCTCAGCAACAGAATCAAATTGCAACTTTACCAGATGACGATTCGTCCCATAATCACCTATGCCTCTCCAGCCTGGAGCCACACCTCTAACGCTAACATTATCAAGATTCAGCGTGTGCAGAACAAGTGCTTGAGAATGATTCTGAACGCCCCGTGGTATGTTAGAAACAGCCAGCTCCATAGAGACACAAATATTCCATATATTCTCTCTTATCTACAATCCTTAGCTTCCAAGTTTTTTCTAAAGACGTCCACACACCCCAATGATTTGATTCAACAAGCTGCAGCATATGAGCCAACGGACATATTCAAATATAGAAGACCAAAAACTATATTAGCCTCCTATAACGATGCATAATCTCCATGCCCATTCAGGGCGAGCAAACTGCTCGTAAATTTTACCCTCACTGTAACCACGACAGATAGCGGGGAATATGAAAAGCATCTTGCTTCACCCTTAAAGACATAAATGTCAATTGTCAATTGTCAATCGATTGATTGGGATTTATTTCAGGTGTGGAGTGAATTGGTTGGATTTATTCATTCAATCCAAATCCCTTGGAGGGTAATGGATAGCAATGCGGTAGCCAATGAAGTTCTAACTGAGGCTCGGCTATTGCTGTTACCATCCTGCCATGATCAGAGCTTTAATTAATAGCTCGATTGATTGGAAAATGATTTTTTCGATTGACTGGAAAATCAATCGAATTTCTGAAATTTCTGATTACATGGTTGTTTATAAGAATCGGTGTGTGGTTGCCAGGATAAGAATAGCACCAGTGTAGCTAATGCATGTCGTACGAGGCGACTAAAATTGGTACCCTTGGAGGGTAATGCATGGCAATGCTGTAGCCAAAGAAGTTCTAACTGAGGCTCTGCTATTGCTGTTACCCTCTTGCCATGATCAGAGCTTTATTTATAGCTCAATAACACCTTCTCCTTACACTGTCCTCTACAGACAACAGGGAATATGAAAAGCAATATGCTTCGCCCCTTTAAGCCAGTCCTTATAAGGACTATAAGGAAATTCGATTGATTTTCCAATGCTGTAGCTAATGAAGTTTCTAAACCACAGAAATTGTAAGGTAGTGTTGCTACTAATAACAATTATAGAAATTGTAAGGTCAATTTTGCTACTAATAATACGCCAGCTACTTTTAACCTGTAACATTAAATTCTTTCGAGGTGTATTTTTCTTTATTGATTAAATTCTCTCTCTGTCTATGTACAGTATTTAGAACGGTACAGCATACGGGCGTCTTTAACCGTTTAGAGTTATGCCACATTTGAGGATCAATATTTTCTGAAGACTTATTTCTAATAATGGTATCATATTTTTTTAAAACATCTTAATATTATATGAAATCTCAAAATGTAATGTCATTATTTTAATCATACAATTATTATTTTGTATAATTATTTTAATCATAAAAACTATTTGCGTCACAAATTGGATGGTTTTTAACTAGTGAGGTACATAGGGAAATTTATTGGTGCATATTATTTTGAAATAAGTTATTATACAGCACATTGTACTGTATTCAATGCTACATAAAAGATTCTGGGAAAGAAAGTAGAATTCTTTCAGTGCAGAGTGATTTCAAGAACAGTGGACGACACAGCTAATGAATTAAACAAAATAGAGTTTGGAAGTTTTAAGGGGAGAAAAAAAATAAAGAGGGGAAAGGCAATGAGATATATGAAAACACCGATGAGCATTTATGAAGGAAAGTATTAATTCAGAAATTTAAAATAGTCAGGAGTATCTAGTTAGCAACACTTAAGAGTTATAGTTACGTTTTTGTAATAAATAAAAAAGAGTGCGAAAAGAAAACTAAAAAAGAATTTATTAATATTAGTATTTCGTAGTATGATTTTTTGGCATAACAAATTAAGCAATATATATATATATATATATATATATAACACAGTACATTAAGCGCAAATTTATTGTACAAATGTATAAAAAATAATCCCACAAAACTACTCAGAATAGTCATCTGCTTTACTCATTTTTAGGCCCAAAGCTTCAACTTGCTCTTTTTCTAAATATCGACAGATCAAAATGGAGACATAGCATTTGCTGACAAGAACAAAGATTTAATAGAAATTTTTGGTTTAAATCACATGAATTCCTTATCAGACTTCTTACCCACAGTCGTTTCAGCACCAATAGTCCATAGATATCCATCCTCATTCTACTAGGTACCTCAGTATCCATTATGTTACCTTAGCTGCACACTTTCCTAGTCATTTTTCATCAACATTGTAATAGCGCTAAATCGGATGAGCAGTGCAATTTTTGTTCATATTGCTACTCTCTGTGTTCAGACACTTTGATCGAGTTATTAAAACAATTTGCAATTCAGCTTTCGATTTCCACTAAAATTTCCCCCCATAATTCTTAAAGAAATTTTAATTCTCTAACAAATCGGCTAAAAACAGCTAGGTTTTTTTTTTTAAAAAGCGTGCTAATTTATTTGCTATATAACTGCTGTTTCCCAAAATTCCTATACAGATTTTTTTTTTTTTTTTTTTGTAGAGTTGCCAGAAATCATCAACAGAGCTGAATATGATTTTGAAAAACAGAAGAAAAAAAAATGTCCCAGTTGGAATGGTATTTTCTAGTTCCGGGGTCGGCAACCTTTTGAGTCGGAAGAGTCAAAAATTACAATTGACAAAATTTCAAAGAGCCACAAGATCTTATTGTCTTCACGGCATTCGCTATATCTTCCTCTCTAGTTTGTCCCGAGAGCGGTAGCAATCCTAGAAGTTCTTCTTTTGGACCTTGCGAAGACATATACCTGACAAAAAGGGCAACTTGTGCCGTGTCTTTTATGTCGCAAGACTCTATAGCAAGTGATAAGGCAAAAGAAGGTTGAATATCTTCCACCTGCAAATATGTTACATTTGAAGACATTTTAGCTATTCTATCTTGTACTGTTTTAGCGGATACGAGAAGCTGGGCATAATGAAATATAATTTATCAAAAAACATTTTACAACGATATTTCCCAATTAAAAATACCTACCTAAATAAAATAAATAATTCTCTAATAATTTAATTATTAAAATAAATAATTTAGACACGAAACACTGTTTGTCTCACTCTCTCACGTACTGATTGACTATAAGTACATCGTTTCGTCGCATCTGTGGTCGCCGACTGGCACGAACGGACTTGTCAGAACGTGTTTATCACGGCGCAGTCTGCACATTTTAGTTTTTTTTTTTTTATTTTGGCAAATATTAGATACTTAGTTTACGAGTAAAGGTGTTATGCCCAGCTATGCCGAAATCAATGAAAATTGTCAAACATATAAACTTCCGAGAGCTTCCGACGGACTGACGACAGTGACGATGCGTGTCACGGGGGGGGGGGGGGGGGTTTGCGGTGCAAAGCGAGTACAAGTGGCTGAGAGATAGAATCGGTGCCTAATCCTCGTTAATCGATTCAGAACGATTTTTAAATTTTTTTTTTTTGATAAAATAAATAATATATTCGTATGGAACTAAAGAGCAGCAGCTTCACATCCAAAGAGCCGCAGGTTGCCGACCCCTGTTCTAGTTCCATTAATCATTAGTAAGATCATTAGTCATATTGATCTTAGCAATGAGCCACAAGCAAGAGATCCTGTCTTTCATCAATCCCTTTCACATGTCAATGATAATATTGTCATCACAACACAGAGGATCTCCTGGCGTCATTTTTCTCTAATATTTGTACTACTGATCTTAGAAATACCACCATCCGCAATACCAAAAATTATGATGTGCCTCTTCTGATCTTTTGCCAAAAAATACAATCGTGTCTATCGATGAAAGACGTTTTCCTCTGTCCAGAAAGTACTTCCTCCTATACATCTTGTTCCAGAGCCATTTAAGTTCTCTAAAATTTTTGCGTTGTTTAGAGATTCGCAAAATTCCACATGCCAATTATTAAAAAAAAATGGTAAAGTTTCCCTCTGTTCTCATCCATATTTTCAGCTTCTAAATTTAGATGCCACGTTGAACACCTTCCCCCCCCCCCAGATCTAGGTTCCTAATTTTTTCAGTCCATATAGAACCTACACTCAGATTTCTTGTTCAGGGACTACTGTATACACCAAACTTCTGTATGCCAACGACATACATTCACTGGCTGCACCTCCGTGTGAGAACGGCTATCTCACCATCAGTTGAGAAAGCCATTTCATATATAAATATTCGTCAAGCTAAGAACTTCAAGGCTCCTTAAAAGATATTGACAGAAGAAAGCTGAAATATTTTGGACAAGCTGAAAGGATGAAAGAAAGACTTCTCAAAAAGTAATAGATGGTAAAGTTACTGGAACAAGAGGAAGGGGTAGACTTTCAATGAGATGGATGGATGGCGTGACTGATCTTCAGAGAGTGAAGCCTGTAGAAAAGTATACGACAGGACTACCTAGCGAGAATTGCTGTGGAACATTACCAAGGAAACGAGCGACCATACAGCATCTGCTGATGTCTAGTGAACAGATGGATAGAGTTAACCAGATTCAAGCTCAGGTCTTTCCCAACCAAAGGGACACCTTGCTTTGTTTTTCCTGATTGCACTACGGGATCAATGACGGATGTAAGATTGACATTAAAAAGTAACTAATTCTCCCCTTCCCGTGTCTTAGTAAATCCATTGGTCAGAAATTGTAATCACTAGCTACATACCAAAAGGATTTTCCTGCGACATCGCCAAAAAGAAAAACACTCAGATCAAAGCCTCAGACTCTTGCATAGATGATCCAGAAAACTTCTCTCGTACTAGCACACTATGTACTTCCCTGCAGAACTATGTAACTCATATTTTTCAAGCTATTAAGTTATATTATGGGATTTAGAGAAATTGAAAATCGTGCTATAAAGAGGCCCATCGTGCTAGGTGAACTGATCAGATGGGTGTGCAAAATAACTAGGGAACGCCATTTAGCAGAGAATGCATGATAGCGAGTTTCTAAATTACATTGCGAATCGATATGAATATGAGCAGAGTCGTTATGGTATGGTTTTTGTGTTTTTCATGTAAAATACTCGGTCCATTAGTTTTTACTAAAACCTTTGACTCCAAAGTCTATCAGAGATTCTGAACAACTTCCAACGTTGTGATAGTGTCTCAAATACGTGTCTTGTTGGTACTAAGACAACAATGCGTCCTGTCACAAACTCGGGTTGCATCTGAATACCTTTGTGACAACGAGGATTCTGAAACGGACTGGCCTGCATAGACTCCTGACCTGGCACCTCAAAACATCCGTGGATGAAGTGGAGTAGCGGATCAGTACTATTGGGACACTTTGAAAGGAACGGAGCATTGCCGGAGTAATCGCTGAAAATCAGCTGGAAAGTAAGCGTGCTTAGGAGGCTCGAGGCCATATTTGGCCCAAGCCACTACTAATTTCGTAAACTAAAAAAAATATTATTAAAATTTACCCACTGTCTAAAAATCTTAGACAGTCTTCAATATTCAGCAACTGGAGTGACTGCTGTTAATCTGTGCGCGCGCGGTTGCGAGAGAGACAACAAATTCAGCTCTGTTTGTTCTCTTCTCCTCTTCAATAACCTTTCCACAGTCGTTCTAAGTCGCCATTTATAATTCCAAAACTCGTATTGAATGCCATTAATCCCTGTTACTCGCTTCCACATCTATTTACAATCTAATTTAGAACTCACTTTATTAACTATTGCTCCTCTATATTTATCCATTCAATTTTCATCCAATCCTTCACTCATCAATGGTACCCACGTACACAGTGGTTAATTCATGGATATAATACACAACAGAACCGGACCATAAGGCAACGTGAGTTGCCAGAGTAACTTTCTGTTCATGTCAGCAACATAACTGCAGTGAAACGGTCTTTTATCGAAATGGGTTGCTACATATTAACTTGACTATGTGAATTCATCGTTCAAACATCTAGATGGAAATACGATAAGCAGAATGTGGCATGCTCATAATGGGTGGCATGCTATTTTACACTTTGCTAGTAAATAATGTTTAATAATAGAGCAGTAAATATGTAACTAAATTATAAAATTTATTCACTTCAATAACAGATAAAATTTCATAATTTGAATTTTGGAAAAATCGAGACTCGATTAGCTGACAGTTGTGACAATGAGTTAATAACAAAGACCGCTACGTAGTGGTTTAAAAAAAAAAAATACCTTTTGAAGAAAATCCCAATTTATTCTCGTTGTCAAAGGGGTCATTCCATTCCTTGAAAGCGATCTTTAGAAATCATACAGAAGAAAGAATTGTCATAATTCTCATCTTAAGGTATGAGTGAGATGCTATCCTGGCCATCTCCAATTTATTCTTTCTGCTAGATGCTACGACTACAAAAAAGTTAAGCATGTGACTTCCTTTCTAAGTCCATTCTAATTTCCGGTGTAGCCACAGAGCGGAAAACAAGTCCCAAGAAAGTTTAATGGTAAACCGGAAACAGACTCAAGTAATTTTGATACACTTCATAAAAAATCGAAGGAAGTGAGGCAACAAAAATTGCTGAAAATTATCAATTAGTGTTACTTTTTTTTTTCTTCTACACTTAAACACACAGACATAAATTTTACCGAGTGCAGCTAATACTCATTTTCTTAACGACCCCTAAAGAGCAGGCACATGCAGTTCATTTAGCATCGCGTGAGTTTGTCGACCAGCTAGTGGCCTTATCGGTGCTGGTACAGCCTCTTTTACTGCATCTTTACGATATGGAAATGCAACATATGGTCTGCTGGCCTTTTATAGCAAAGTAATAATTTCTCTAATACTGGCATTTTATATATTCAGAAAGTCATAAATTATTCGTCATACTTCTTGGCTACAGAGATTTTTTTTTTAAGTTGAAGTTTTCCACAGGATATAGTTAATAAAGTTTATTTTCAAAAATAAACACGCGCCAAAAGATATTTGTGTGTGTGTGTGTGTGTGTGTATTGCTACAAAATTTTATAGCCATCGTTTAATTCTTTCTTTGTTTTCATCGATAGTAAAAATTTTACGACTTCGAATTTAGTAAAAATGAAGGGAAGTAGATATCTTTTGGCAATTTGCTGTACGAATGTGTAATCGATGAAAATAAAAATTACTTTAGAAATAAAAAGTTAACTAATCTTTAAAAGGATGTTCGTAAATAATTGTCATAATAATAGCTTAATTATCATTATTAAGAATTAAAATATTTTCTAATTATTTGTATATAAATAATTTTTTAAAACTTGGCATTTCGCTTCTACAAATGCTAACGTTTTGTGACCACTGGCGCCCTCTCAGCAATGTGCAATTTATTTACGAATTACAAGATAAAACAATGACAGCTTAACTTCGGTTTTAATCGCTTGCTGAAAGAATAAAATATATTGTTGCGGCCTAACGCTTCTATTATGTTCCCGAGTTAATCTTTAATATTGTTTTTCGCTCTTTAACTCGAACTGTATTGTGAATTTACAGCAGGAAGCTTGTTTAAGCAAAACAAATATCAGTTTGGTGTAATTACGTTAACATTTACAGGGATGAATAATATTATCCACTCCGACGAATAACATTCACATTATTAACATTTCTATTTGCGATGTCCAACAACCAGGTGATTCAGACAATTAGAATCAGTCGATGTACACAAGTCATTGATATCTGTAATGACATGCAATGTATACACGAGATCCTAATACCGCCAACGTGCAACGAACAATGTACTTGGACATGCAGCTACAATCTGATAACATATCTGCTTGTATTTACTATCTGCTAACATCCTGCTTCTCATTACGTTTCTAATGTTATTGAAATAGCAACGCGAGTTGAAGAGAAACCATTCTCTATCCTATTCTAAGGCTACATTTTATGACTATGTCGCCCATATAAAAAGCACGCTCTGTTTATGGTTTCCTTTTTTTTACGAGTGACGTAAAAGGATATTTATACTGGCATGGAAGGAAATTCATGAACCCAAGAAAATGTATCTTTTCAAAATCAATAATACAGCATATCAAAAAGATATTACCTTATTTCCCCTCCCCCTTTTTTTTTTGAATGGAACTCATTCTTTCTTGTAAATAAAGTTTCCTATTCATGGGGAGGGGGCAAAAATTTTATATATATATTATTAAAAGCGTATTTTTAAAATTATATATAGATTATATTATATACAAAATTATTATATTTTTAAAATGACTAGTCCTGTGTTGCTAATACTTATTCAATTTCTTTATTATCGCTAATGTGAAAACAGAATCTAATACGGGTACGCCCTCTAGTGACAATTTCGACTCCATGGTAACCAAAATGCAACAGATAATTAGTAGATGTGTGCACTAGGACAAATTCTATCCGCAAGATGTACTAAGGTTTTAAAAAGTGTTTGTTTTTTTCAGATAAGATTTCTTTCCTGTGTCTATCTCAGTTTTGCTAATCTTTAACAATTAAAATGCGTATAAAATATCTAATCAAATCCGCCCTCTATCGGCAAGGTATTGAACATCGGTGATTGAACATTATTTGAAAATAACTTAACAATTAAAATGAGTATAAAATATCTAAGCAAATCCGCCCTCTATCGGCAAGGTCTTGAAATTTATTTGAAAATAATTTAAAAAAATTATAACTTTATTACATTAAGTAATGGTTAAACATCAAACGATGTAATCAGTATTTGCATTTCTTAAAAGGGAAGTAATTTTGTAGCCTCAATTCAATACTTTTTTCTTCTTCTGAAGTTACTAAAATTTCCACCAAAGCATCGTTTTGCTACCATTTAAAGAACAAGCAAAAAAAATTTTCACATTTAAGTAATCAGCATATTCTAAAAAGGTGTTTCCAATAGGAAACACTTTTATAAGTGTAACAATCTGTAACTTCACCGGAAACCGTGAAAGTACTGAAAGCAGAGATAA
Source organism: Typopeltis vanoorti (assembly GCF_054136105.1). Classification (NCBI taxonomy): domain Eukaryota; kingdom Metazoa; phylum Arthropoda; class Arachnida; order Uropygi; family Thelyphonidae; genus Typopeltis; species Typopeltis vanoorti. Next base: position 77,516,979 of record NC_143563.1, on the reverse strand, counting down.
AAGATTTATATTCTAAGTCCCCGTTCGCCATAGAAATTCACTTGCACTAGGACACGCCTTCAAATAGTCCACTGACGATAAATAAAGACAAGCTAACGAACTCTTCAGCCGTCTCTAATTACGTTATCGATTAACTAAAATCCAATTGTAAAACTTAGCAGACGCCACGAGTAAATCTTCTTAATAATACGTCTAATCTCTTAAACAGCACCCAAGTCAGCTTGACAGCTTCTTAAACACCGCCGACACTCGACCGAACCGAGACAGTTAATGACAGACAAGAGGTTGCCTACAAACAATAGTTTTACGGTTGCGTCATAGTAATGGACACTGTTTTACCTAAAGGCCGCTAGGTGGCGAATTAATTGTTTAACGTCTTTGTATGGAAGTGCAAATGAAGCAAACACGAATTAGGAGAGTAATCAAACACTTGAAGCTAATGTGAAACAGTGCGTGCAAGTTTATAAATTAGATTTATTTGAACTAGTAAATGCAGGTTAGTAACACCTGCCAAGAAACTGTTAGGTAATTAGAAACATGACGTTCTATTAAGAAAAGGTTTCTTTGGCGGTATTTAAACAAATTGGCAGGAATAGCGAATATTATAAACCCATCCTTTTTTCATAGGCCGAATGTATAGAAACTTCAAAAGTTTCAATCTTGGCATCAGAGTTGCTTTAGCATACATTATTTCTATTATATTCAGCTGTTAAAAAAAAAGAATGGATTTATAATATACCCTAAATTGTTTAGTTTATTTTGTCTAAATGTAGCTCTTTTAGGCTTCTTTTTCAAGCATTACTAGTACACCTACAACGTGTTTATTTATTTATAAAATATACAAAAAAAGTCTGGCATGGGAATGATGTCACGTGTCATATGTCATATATGCAGGTTAGCAACATATGTAAATGCAAGTTAGTAACACCTACCAAGAAAGTGTTATGTAATTAGAAACATGACGTTCTATTTTAAGAAAAGGTTTCTTTGTCGGCATTTAAACAAATTGGCAGGAATTTATATATATATATATATATATAATTTTTTAATAATGTAAATTATTATATATATGCCATTAAAAAGAGGGCTTTTACTCTTTGTGTCTTAGGTTTTAGGTCTTGTTTACCATCTGGTCTCTGACAAGAACAATAGGACTGCAACGGGCTTTGTATGTGCTGAGTGGAGGCTTGGCGTAGTAACGTTATTTGCCTGTGCCGGCATAGTATTCTCAGCCTGAGCCTACAGATTCACAGTAGATCCAGTTGCTTGAGACAGAGATACCTTTAAGGCACTGACAACATTACGGCTACTTCAGAGAGAGTGCCTGTTTAGGTCATTCCCAACTTTTTGAAACCTGGCCATTTTCAACCTTTTGGTTCTGCCTGATCTCTCATTAGAACAAACAGTTCGAAATAGCTGTCAAGCTAGTGAGACCCAAAAGCGCTAATAAAAAAGGAATATAGCTCCTTGGCTAGAGTTCGTGTCTTTCAAGTAGTGAAGCAAAGGCAACCAACTCCGAGACTATTTACTCGAAACTTTCTATACATTCCGGCTATGAAAATAGCCGGAATGTATGGACCTTATAATATTCCCTATTTGTATTAATTTTCTTCACCGAAGTCTTTTAGACTTTTTTTTTTCCAATGAAAAATGTACTTTATCACTGTGTTAATGAGATCTACTCTGCGGTTCATTTGAGATAATCCAACACACAAACAACCAGCTTTATCGCCCTCCTCTTTTTTTATTTTAAATGCGTTTACTCGATAGTGCTTGACCTGTTTGTGCTTCTCCGATATACGGCCATCTCACTAGCCCGTAACATACACCTCTGTCGTTCGCCTGCAATAAAGAGTACTTTATGTTCTATCGTATCTCCTCGTCTGTTACCGATGAGAAGCAGAACCTCCTATCACAGCACACAAAGAATCAGTTTTCCTGTCTACCTGGTCTTCTACTCAAATAATGGCTGTTTAACTGAAAGACGGGCCAAATAAATTTTTAAAGCTTCTAAAGCAGGCAGTTTGCTCTCTCTCAGCTGTCTTTCGTTGTCATAGAAACTGTCAGTGATGCTACAACCCCAGGAGATCTGAGAAGTAATGAAAGCACATAATGGCTGTCATTTTCAGCAACATCGGGATACTTATAGTCGAGCCTTGGATGTTTTACTAGTTTCACCTGCAATCACGACAACCCATTGGCCCTTTAACTAGTCTCAAGTGTGGAAGGACTAAATGACATTACATAAGAAACAGTCAAACGTTAAGAAACTTAAAACAAGCGAAAGTTAATAGTAATACGTTATGGAAGTTGCGAGCTACGTAAAAAAAAGTGACGTCATACTGTGGCATTATATTAACATACTGGGTGATTCACAAGTCACGAATAGGTTTAAACATTTAACTTTCTTATTATTCTCTTCCTTCAGGTGACCCCCCAGAGGAAAAAATCGGACGCCATCGGATCTGAAGAACGTAACGACCACTAATTGCAGATCTTCGCGAAATCATTCGCTCGCCCAAAATGTGCTTTAGGAGTGACTCTAGCGGTGTGAGAAATCTCCACAATAAAATAAATTCCATGCTTTGAATTTAATTATAACAAAAAAATAAATAAAAGTTATTGTTTCAACTCCTTCGTGACGTATGTGCCCTTCTCTGCTAATAATTGCTAACGTTTGTTCGCTAGAGGCAACTCCAGTGTTGTTTAGGTTGTTCTTTGAATTTTAAATCAAACTGAATCTATACGATGTTCATTATTTGCATCATTAATTTACTTGCGAGCCAAATTTGCATCTGACTTTTGGCCGAGCGATTGCCTGTTAGGTGTTAGTAGGTAAAAAGGGGAAAGAACGTTTAAAACCTAAGATCCTCTCTCTCTCTCCCCCACTTCTCTGTCACTATCCGCGTTGCTAAGTAAGTGCACGTGAACACACACGTAGAAGAATCAACAAGTCTGAAATTTGGTTGTTTTAAAATGAAAAATTTTCCCCCAATTTGTCTTAATATAAATAATTAGTTTTTCTTTTTACTTAGTAATGAATGCGAGCTCCACGGATCTTTATTGTATACATATTTTTCTAATAGCATTTTCGAAAAACAAAAACGTTATCCCCCCCCCCACACACACCGATTGAATTTTCTAGAAAAACTACAAAAGATGAAAGGTGATGTATAAGGAAGTTACTAATCATGTTTTAAATTCTATACAATGGGAAAATACCATCCTAATATGTTACATAGTTTTCTGTTTTAAAGGAAAAAAAAAAACATGTCTGTAGACGACAACATTTCAAAATATTAGGATTTTGGGATTTTTCGCATTTGGTAAAATTTCAGCTTCCAAATCTCAATAGAAGCAAGCATTTTGATCTACCAGCCTTAGTAGGATGTATATGATTTATTCTGCATATTCATGAGGTATGACTGAAGTTATTTTATCTTTTATTTTAATAATGTAACAGTTAAAAGACAATCTATCAAACATGTTTACTATATTTTGATTTTTAAGGAAACTAACACGATGGGAACAATATTTCTTCGGCAGACGAATAATTTTAGTAACACTGCCTTTAAAAACGTCAATACAAATATTTATTTATACAACATTACTATGACATAAGGGCTTGAATCTTACATTATATATAAAAAAAAAGCCAATATATAAGAGTGACCAATTTATCAAGTGCATCCTGATTATGCATATTACTTCGTGAGATGTTGTCCATTCCTGACTATTTAAAAGCAGGTTTTTGTGCAACGCAATTCAATATACGTAACAGGTCAAACTACGACTTAGAGGTGACCTGATATGGAAAGTCAGACGTATTGACGCAAGTATCACGACAAATGTCGCCCGTCTGGATTATTTCGACCCACAGAACGATATATCGAAAGGTCCAACAACCAGAAAACATCTAGCCACTAGTGTTCTGTGATCAGAGGCGGTTTATTGTGAGAGGCACTCCATCTGACAGTCTACCCTCTTTCAGAAGCTAAAAGAGAGTTACAAGACTGCTGATGCAGTGCTCAAGGACTGCCAATATTATACACTGAATGAGAAAAGTCACGTAGTCCAACTAATCCTCAGGGACCCACTTTTCGTGAATCAATGGACTCATCATTTCAAGAAGCAACTGCCGGGGATGAGAATTTTATAAGTACACGTTAGCTGTTCCATGATCGGCAGAAAGAAAGCTCGAGTATACTCGAACATCGTCTCAGACTACGCACATTTCTTCATGTTTTATTACTCGAGTAACGGGTCCTTCCAAAAGGATAATGAGCAATATCATAAGGCACAAATCCTTTGGGAATGATTTGTGAAGCATACTAACCCTCTTCCCTTCACAGCTCTAATGTGCGATAGTTTAAAAATCCCTACCGCTAAAAGGATTTACAAACACAATTATCGGTATGCTCAATCACTGAATCCAATCGGAAGGGGCGTTCATTATTAGGTGGAATGTTCGTGAGAAACATCTGCCATAGTCCAATCGAAAGGAATTGTGGAATGAGATCCAGCCAATATACAGCACGTCTTAGAGTTCATGCTTGAAGAAGTAGAGACTGTCCTAAGGACTAAAAGACTAGAGAGGGGTCGATGCGCATTAAGAAAGCCTTACAGGAGCGGAGAGAGCTGTGTAAAAAGAGATGGCTACCTTTAAATGGATTTGATGTCCGTCAGTTGGAGAAACTGTTGCTGCAAGAGAGAGAGAATGACTGAAATGAATGTAAGGCCTGAGGAAGAACAGGAGAGTAAGGTAAGCAAGTTTCTGAATGGAGGAGTGAGTGGAGAGAAGGAACACAGAGTCGCCAAGGAAACGGGGGGGAGGGTCATGGTGGACAGAAGAACACTGCGTGAAAAGTGTAGATGATGGTTTCAGGAGTAGATTTGTGAGTGTGAAGAAAGGATTAAGATAGTCAAGGATGTAGGGGTGATATTTAGGTCTGGGAAATGGGTGTAATATCAGTGATGATAGACACGAATGGACAGGGGGAGAAGTGGGGTTTGTGGGACTTGTTTTAGAAACAGAAATCAGCTAGTGTGTATGTTTACAAATGCTAGAAATGAAATTGTAGCGTTGATTGAGTTCATTCGTCCAAAAATTGTTGGCATGAGTGAGACATGGTTGAACGAGGATGACATTCTGACAGGAGTAGAGATGGAGGGATATGTAGTCTTTCATGTAGAAGAAAAATAAAAAAGGGAGAGCAGTGCTATTGAAGATAGAGGAGTTGAACCCATCATGGGTGGAGATGTAAGGAGCAAATACTGACGGTGGTTTTGAAGCAGTATGGTGTGAAGTAGAGGTGGATAGGATGTAATGTTTAGTAGGGTGTTGCTATAGAACTGGTAATGTGGAAGGCAGCAACAAGGAAATGTTTAGGCAAATTGTTCTGGCTAATAAGAAAGGAGTGGGCGATTATAATCATTATGAACGATTTCAATTATGGTAATACAGACTGGAATGAAGAGACGGCATCGGCATTGATTATCTCATCGGAAGATATTATTATAAATGAAGTGTCACATCTTCCTCCAGTTGGTGAAAGTGAACGTGAAGTGATCACTTCGGTGGTGGATGGCCATATCAGGACTTTCGTGAGAAAGGGTTATATGTGACATTATAAGGTAGGTGATTATGGAAGACTCAGGGGGAAATTTACAGTGATACCATGGAATGGTGAATTGAATGGGAAGGAAATCATTGACGCTTGGTCTCTATTCAGGGAGTATCTGGCAAAAGCAATGGCTGAGTGTATTCCAAAAGTCGGGAGATTAAATAAGGTAATTGTAAAATGGATGACTGGAGAGGTGAAACGCACAATGTGGAAGAAAAAGGCATTGTAGGGGGGGGGCGCAAGATGAGTGGTAATAATCAGTTACATTAGGAATACCAAGAGCAAACAAGGAAGGCGACTTGCCTACTATGGGTAGCAAAAGGGTAGTGTGAGCAGCAGTTAACAAATGAGGCTAAAAGAAATCGTACAGTTTTTTCCGATATGTGGTTAGAAGGAAAAATGATTATAGGAGGATGATGTTGGTCAGCGATAATGGAAGAATGATTAAACACTGAGGAGGATATAGTAGAGTCATTTAATGAACAGTTCATTAAAGTATTCCATCGTTGTGATTGTAACACAATACAGAACTTGAGAGCAGTGGGAATAGGGGAGGAACCAATGATGGTGAGTGAGTAATATCAAAGTTGGGGAGAGTTATGAGAAGTTGAGCAGGGATATGCATATTAAGGGTTGTGCTGGCAGATACTTGAACTTTCGTAGACGTTTTGCTAAAATTCTGAGGATGACACAGAGGATTACAGAAGTATGGCTGATCGTGCAGCATACGGATTAGTATGAACAGATCTATTTTTCAAAAAAAAAAAAAAAGATGAGATGTTGAGGCTTCAGAGACGATTGACTAAGTTGGTTTCTGGTGTCTGGAATGTGGATAGATTAAGAGAATGTAAATTACGGAGCCTAGCGAATAGAAGAAAGAGGGAAGACAAGATCGAGACGTATGAGTTGGTAAGGGGTAATCACCAGATTAGCATGGACGAGATTTTTCATAGAATATCTGGAGAAAAAGGGGAGAACGAGAGGTCATCCCTGGAAGCTGTATCAGGAGAGTGTAAACAAGGGGGTGAGGAGTAGATTTTTTTGCATGGAAAATGGTGGTTGGTTGGAATCCATTTAAGCCGAGGTACGATGAGCTGTGCATGTGGGACCATGAGTCTCTTGACTCCATGGAGGTATGTTGATAATAAATCAACTATTCACTCAGAGCACGCATGGGCATTCGCAGTAGATGCAGCAAAAGTCAAACCACGATTTAGAGGAACATACGGGGGGGGTAGTTAATTAATGCTGCGTACCATACTATAATGATCTCCAAACGTCTTATTTCTCAAAGCGAGTACACAATACTCTTTGTAGCTCTAACATTCGAGAATAGGTAGGGAGCTGGTTCCCATCTTTCTCATTCTGTAAATGACCGCGTTTTCAGCTGTTATGGGTAAACAGAAGTGACAAAACAGTTGTCGCCATTTTGTGTTCCCAATCCTAATCAGTATTTGTATAAATTCGCGAATGAAAGACTTAAACCTAAATTTCAGGGCCTCGTATTTCTATTTTTATTTCTCCTGGTCATTCTTATAATGCGGATACCATATGCTTATTTGATGTAAATTGCACTCGAAAACATTTTAAAATAGCGACAAACATGTTGGCAATGGCTAACATCTATCACAGTATGCATATGGAAAAATACGCATTTGAATTTGAATTATTTGTATTTGAATTGAACTAGATCTGAAGATTTGAAGATGTTTGCGTTTTTTTTTTTCGAGAAAAAAATAATTTGCGGTGGTCAAGCGAAACCCCCCCCCCCAAAAAAAAATGGCTGCGAGTGTTAGTGTAGGAAAGAGATTAGTTCCCCCTGGTTTCTTAAAATAAATTAATAACAAAGGATTGTAAAGATGTGTTGCGCATGGTTGTGAAAACCACAAGCCTCAAATCCCTTATTGTGCGTGCTGGAACAGTATACAGTATTTTACTTTGTTCATGTAGGCTCTCCCCCCCCCCCGACTCACACACACGCTCGTATTGATGAACTTTCCGTAGTCACTGTGATTAACGTCATAGAAGCTATATAACCAGGGCCGTCGCCAGATTAGATCGCGCCCTGAGGCAAACAATTAAATATCGTCCCTGATGGATTATAAGTCAAAAATATTGAAAATCTCCAATTGCTATTTTGTTTTTATTACAAGAGAAACATTAATGCAAAACATTACATAATAATATTAATTAAATGTTTGTTCTACAGGGATATCGCAGAATAAAACTGTTTTTAAGCTCTAAATTTAAATTAGCAGCTATGTCCGCCTCTATCGATATAGTGGCTAGACCAACCAATATTTTTTGGGTCATTGCTGTTCGCAAATAATTATTTTTCAGTTTAAACTTGGAAAAATTTGTATCCGCACTTGTTACTCTAACAGGTATTCTTAGCGTAGCGAGATCACACCTTAATGTAAACAAAATCAATAAATCATTTAAATTTCTAAAGTAATTCAGCTATATAAAGCTCTGATCATGGAAGAAGGGTAACAGCAATAGTCGAGCCTCAGTTAGAACTTCATTGGCTACAGCATTGCTATCCATTACCCTCCAAGGGTATTAATCACCGCATCTTACGGTCGATTAACTTGGCATCCTATCCCATCCCAATGCTTAAACTTAAAAAAAACTTAAAAGAACTGGGCGATGGACTGAGTCCTTGACTCTTTATCCCGTCATCTGAATGAAGTCAATAGCCCAGCCTCAGTTAAAACTTCATTGGCTACAGCATTGCCATTTGTTATCCTGGAAGTCCTAAAAAGGACTTTTGACCCCATCCCAATGCTCCTTATAGTCCTTATAAGGACTGGCTTAAAGGGCGAAGCAATAATGCTTTTCATATTCCCCGTTATCTGTAGAGGACACTGTAGGGATAAGGTGTTATTGAGCTATTAAAGCTCTGATCATGGCAGGAGGGTAACAGCAATAGCCGAGCCTCAGTTAGAACTTCATTGGCTACAGCAATTACAATCCATTACCCTCCAAGGGTATTGGATTGAATGAATCAATCACCGCATCTCCAACTCATCCCAATGCTCTGTTTCGTCAATTAAATTTATGTTAGAATTATAAATATAGAGAAAAGGTGTCAAGCTTGCTTTTTTTTTCAAAAAAAAAAAAGGAAAGCAAAATAAAATTAAAAGCAATATTATTCAGAATAGTTTTTTTAATTGATTTACATTTATATTTACTTTTATAACAATATCTTTCACAATTTTTAGTCTCAGTAAAATCTTCTTTGATCTAACATTATTTGGTTAATTTTGATTTATTGTATTTAAGCATAAAAATATGCCAGAGTGGATGGATATGAGTAGCTCTCTTATTGATCTCAAAGAAGCAGGGGTGCACACTTGTGACAAGCCGTCATGTGACCTCTCACCCTTGAAACGGGTAGCATTCACATCACGTATACGTCATTGCTGCGACAGTTCTATCTTTGGCAAATGTCGACATAATGACAAACAGCGTGATAGATTGGATCACATTCTCGCTTACAGCTACTATTTATAACCCTGAGACAGTTTCTACTATTTTTTTTATTGTATTTCCAAAGCTTGCACCAATTTGACATTTTTTAACACAAAAATTTATCGGTTTGCAAAACTCATCGGGAATTCCCGGATGTAAAGTAGGAGCCAATAAGATTTCTCGTCTTATATGCATTTTACGTAACCATAGATACCGTATATTAATATATCTTAATGATGATTCGTTGTTGTTGTCGGCTGATCCAATTTTTAACAAATTTATTAACAAATACTGTACAAAGAAGAAAATATCTATAATAATGTGATGGCAGTGGCAGACTATTTATAGCTTTACAAAATAAATAATAAAAAGTATTGTTCAATAATACAGTAGTATACAGTGACAACTATATGAACTTCAATCCAGCTAAGTTTAGGATTCCTTTCACGAACATCTAAGTGCCCACCGTCAATACTTTTGGGGCTATAATCTTTTTCTTAATCCTCTTCGCTAGTTTCGGACATTCTCAGTGAGGCGAGAGATTAGTGTCGATGGCACGTCAGAAGCGTTTATGAGCCGTGAAAAGTAAATGTGATGAAGGCTTTAATACTTCCGGTTAGAAAAGTTAGCTGTACACCTTAAGGATTTTGTCTTTGGGGAAGATGATTCTTAAGATAAAAGAGGAATGATGTCAGTAAGTTACGAAAAACTTGGGAAAAATATAACAAGGTTGCACTGATTATATTTACGAAAAATATAATCAGTGCAAGTCACTTTCCTATCTTGTCTTGTGAGAGTGTTTACATTATAACTTTATGGCATGCAGATATCTGCTATTTTAAATATCGAATAAAAATGTTCAAAAATAAAATTTTAAACTTGACATTCTCCTGAAAATAAATTCTCAGTAGTAAACAAAATGTTTCTTTTATAATATGCGTTGGAAACATTCTTTAGGGTACTCGAATTTCTGTCTTTCAAATGATCTAAGAGGGTGGTCTGAAAAGTTTTCGGCCTAACAATGAAAAAATGAATTTATAATTTCAAAATTATTTTTATTTTTCAACATAATCTCCCTTAAGACTAATACATTTATTCCAGCAATGCTCCAGCGCCATTAACCCGTCCTTGTAGTGGTTCTCAGTAATATCTGCAAAATACCCCTCTACAGCTGCAATCACCTCTTGATTCGAAGAAAAATGCATACCAGCGAGGAAGTTTTAGTCTGGGGAAGAGATAGAATAATATTCAGAATTCAGAGGGAGCCAATCCGGGGAATATGGTGGATGTTCCAACAATTCGTAGTGCAGATCCCTTAATTTTCCCATTGCCAAAACACCTTTGTGCGCAGGTGCATTGTCCTGATGAAAGGTGATTTTTTTCTTCTGCAAACCGGGTCTTTTCTTATGAATGCTTTCGTCTAGTCTGGTTAAAAGATCGGAATAATATTCCGATCTTTTAACCAGATAATTTCAAGATAATTAATAAACAAAATGACTTTAGCATCCCAAAACATCGATGCCATGACCTTTCCTGCTGATGGAACCGACTTTGTCTTCTTTGGCACTGAACAACCGGCTTCTGTCCACTGTTTTGACTGCTGTTTGGATTCTGGTGTGTAATGGTGAATCCAGTCTCATCCACAGTAATAAATCGACGCACAAAATCCGTTTTATTCTTGTTAAAACGCTCCGAGCACTGTTCAGAAATTTTCATGCGAGCGTTTTTGATCTGCTGTGAGCAAGCGCGGCACCCATCTTGCGCAAAGCTTTTTCATTTGCAATTCTTCATGCAAAATATATCCTACACGTTCTTTTGAAATGCAAATAGTCTCAGCAATTTCACGCACTTTGACTCGCGGTCATCCAATACCATATCGTGAACTCAATCAATTTCTGTTGTTGTTAAACTTTTTGGACGTCCTTCACGTGAATCATCTTCAAGGCTGGTACGGCCACGTTTAAACTCGGCAGCCCATTTCTTAATTGTTTGCGTTTGCGTACTTCGGATGAATTTATTTTGGCGTTAAACCTTCTTTTACAAAGGATTTTATAACCGCACGATACTCAATTTTATCCATTTCTAGGGATACAGACAACTGTATAAAACAAATTACTTGATAGAATGACTTGCAATTTCACTTCGATGCTCATGATAGATGTACCAACTAAGGGGACAAAAATCGTGCCGATAATGTTGTCATCCATGGTCGAAGCCAGAACTTTTCAGACCACCCTCGTATTAAACGAAAGTTCAGCACCATATGATGCGCGAATCATTTTGGGTATATTAAAATCGTCCTTCCAACAATGTTAATACACCATAAGGGATGCATTAACTTAACTTAATCTATTTCCTATTAGTCTAAATTATAACTGTTGAAAATTATTTAACGCTTTGGTGTGCAAGTCGAAGCGTGCTACAAACTGAATATATATACTTAATTGCTAAAAACCTTCATTCTATATAAATATACAAAAACTCCGCTTACAAACCTTAACGTCTCGACTGGCCTACATACAAATAATAATAAAATGAAAAAGTTGTCAATCTTCCTGCTAAATCTTGGCATCGTTTATTTAGAACATTAGGCAAATATTTTAGGATACTAATCGTGGAAAAGTTCACAACCCAAGAACAAACAAAAATCGTGCAATTTCATGTTGATAATCGGCATTCGATTATTCTAACGAAAATAGAGAATCATTTCGAAGACTTGCAATTAATCGGCCAAAACACAGCACAGTTTATATTGTATTATAAGACGTACGCATTGCACATCAAATACCGCAGAGATCTATAGACTGGATCATCAAGCAAATTTATAAGGGAAGAATTTGAGAATTTAAAGTAGCCCCTGTTTTAACGATTTTGCATTTATACAGCGAAGGAGAAAAGTATCTTTCTAAGTAAAGAAAAAATGATGTACTGCTAATCAATACACCAAATTAAAGATGTAATTTCTGTAAAGCAGATGTTGCAATCTTCAAGTTTCTGTGTACCGCATAACATTGTCTCTACAAAGCTTAGCTTGTCTGAGAATACAAGATGAAAATTATCACACTTCCTGTGCCACCCGCTAATTACAGTAACATCGTACCTTAGACACACAGTCAGGGGTCGTTAATGTACGAAATAGCTTGTGTTAAAAGGGGTAGCGAAATTTGCAATGGAAAATGACCTGGGCATTTAGCTCAACATAACGCTAAGTTACTTCCGCTTTCACAATACGATTCGGTGGATGCTCACACCGGCCCCCGATGTCGTTAGAAGCACTTGTCCCATTGTTAACAACGAATGACAAACTGGAAACGATGGAATTGACCAATAAATAAGCACCAAATAGCTACAGCGTTGTTGGACGCAAAGTGAGACGCATACAGCGAGTTTTACAATGTGTACTTCCGGTTTTATATGTGTCAGTTAAGAATACAATGAGTGCACATATGTGGGAAGATCTTTCCGTTTCGTAAAGTTTATGACATCGTTGAAATCTTCTGAGGTGGGATTTTTCATTGACGGTTTTGTTAACGTACATGACTTTTTGGAGGCAAGGAAAGATAAAAGATTTCAATGTCCAGTTAGGAGTTTTATTGACGGGATAAAACAGCAAATACGATAATATAAAGAAAGGGTTGTAATTATATTTAGGCATAGTAAGGCGTTTTAAACTCAATTTTGTATTGTGACTAAGCCTGTTATTGATACTATCATTAGACTAACAGTAGATGTAAGTGGCCTCAAAAAAGATTTTCATTTCCTTCCTATAATTGTATAGGATTAACGATTAAATCTTGTTTTCCGAATGTTCAGATTGTTGTTCACTGTGGCTGCAGTACAACTGCAGCCGAAAATCATACATATTTATCAGTCTGTTTACATGTTCATCATGCTATAAAATCACAGACAGCAAACTATCATAAGAGCTGAAGTCAAAGCGTTCAAAAGTTCACCTACGTATGATTAAAAATAACTTTTCTTTTTCCTGTAAAAAACTGATAAGTTGTGTCAAAATATTTGGGGGGGAAAAAGATAGATAAATATGAATATATTATTACACATCACATTAGAATAATAATATTTGAATAATGCAAAACGATCTGCACGTAACACATCAACAGTGACAGAGAATCCTAACCAGGTCAAAACAATAGTCCTTATAAGGACTGGCTTAAAGGGGCGAAGCAAGATTGCTTTTCATATTCCCCGTTGTCTGTAGAGGACAGTGTAAGGATAAGGTGTTATTGAGATATTAAAGCTCTGATCATGGCAAGAGGGTAATAGCAATAGCCGAGCCTCAGTTAGAACTTCATTAGCTACAGCATTGCCATCCATTACCCTCCATTCATCAAAACAATTCTCTCAATTTTGCAAATAAAATAGATCTATTTATAAAATATTATGGTGTTTAAAGATTACAGTTTTGAAACTAAAATCTGTTCTAAATCAACTATTAGAGTTAAAAAAGCCTTTTCTTATAAATAATATAATTTCTTCTTTAAATTTTTTTAAGCTAAATTCATCGCTCTCTTTACAAAGATATGAAAAATTATTAATTACAGTATGTGCAGTCGACAACAGCTGATAATGAGATGTTGGAGATTAGAAAATAGACATAGACATCGATTGAGGACATTACAACACATTACATTTATCACCAAATCAAAAAACATGAAAATTTGATTTAAAAAATATTCCCTCGAATTTTATATAATAAAAACATTTATAAAATGTTATGGTGTTTTAAGATTATTGTTTCAAAACTTAAAATAAAAGCATGAAAGCATCTTTAAATTTAGGAACTTTATTATAAATTATTTTTCCAATTTTATTTTTTGTTGCCAAGTTCATTGTTCTTGCAAAAACATGGGAAGTAATGAATTACATGCATTCTACTACAGCTGATAGTGTATTACGTAACTTTGTTATAGCAGTAGCGATGTTGGGGAGTAGAAAATAAAGATATCGATTGCCGAGTATCTCAAGAAATCGCTGGAGAGATATTCCGTTTCGTCACATATCGTTGGCAGGTGGCAATAGTCTGATTTCTTCTAGCATAGGCCTGAAACTGTTGGATTTCTTATTGCACTTGCGGGCTTCAGCTCCGACCTTCACTTTGTCAGTAATTGGTTTCCGCGCCTCTCTTATTGAAGGATAAAAAGCGCCTTGAACGAAGAAAGAAGACGGAGTGTGGGAGTGCTTGTAAATGACACGTGTGCTATAAAAAAAAAAATGCTCGTTCTAGCTCGGGAAGAAAAGGTTGGCACAGCAAGAGAGAAAGACGAAAACAGGAAAGTAAAATGAGAAATTGAGAAACAAAATAAGAAAAGGGATAAAATAAAATCCCTATTGAGAGAAATTCAACGGTGAACAACGAACGAACTGAAGTTTCTCGTACGATAAGCGATGGGATATCAGAGTCTAGCAATAGAATCTGAACACTTAGCATTTAATAATAAATTTAGGTCATCGGACAGTTTCGACAAAGTTTTGGTGCTTCATCAGAGAGCGACTTCCTATTTTTAAGCCTCGCTATGTGCTTTTTATAAAATACTTATAAAATTCTCATCAGTTGCTTCTTGAAATGATGAGTCCATTGATTCACGAAAAGTGGGTCCCTGAGGATTAGTTGGACTACGTGACTTTTCTCATTCAGTGTATAATATTGGCAGTCCTTGAGCACTGCATCAGCAGTCTTGTAACTCTCTTTTAGCTTCTGAAAGAGAATTTATGTGCTTTGAGCAGATATTTTTTATTGCGCAGGATTAAGACAAGATTTTTTTTCCTTTCATTTGCATCACTACTCAGGGATGTCATCGCCCTCAGTAGGTAGGAGTGTATAAGAAGACAATGACTTGTGCAGAGTCCAGCAACTTCCCCTCTGCAAAGCCTGCCCACACTAAACAGCCGCAGTGTAATATCAGTGTTAATCTGGTAGAGTTGGCTAATATTCTTTCTATTCCATGATGTGTGGCACTGGGATATTGCTTTTTTTTTTGTCTCATAATTGCCCATAATCGGTGTAGAAATCAGAGAGAGAAATGTAATATCTTAGGGAACAAGCTAATCTAGTTGGAGTGCCTGAAGCCTCGTTTCCCAAATAGTAGAGATCCAATGTTGGAACGTCCAAGCAAAACCCTCAGATTTCAAGAGAAAGATGTCGAATCCGAGACGACGTGCAGATATATGGGATATACTAGAATTTTTGCAACTTTTAATAAATCGGTGTGCATAGTGCATATTTGGTAGCCTTTCATTTTTATATAATCGAATCCCCATAACATGCATCTCAGCAGTATAATTGTTAAATTCCCATGAGATCCGATTAAATACTATGCTGTCTGGGAAGAGTAGCGGCTAATACTACTAGAACCTTTTACACAGACAGGTAGAAAAATCAGAATATTCTGCACTGTGAGTTTTAAACATCTACGATATAGATGGGTGTAAGGTTGGTAAGAAAGAAAGAAATCTTTAATTAATGAACTTTGATTATTGAATTCTTAATGTAATATTCTTCAGAAGATAGAATTGGTTCTAGACTTGAACCTACTACATAAAGTTTCTTCAACTTAAACGTGAGTTAGCTAGTTTCTATTGAAGGATGACAGTTTTTTTCTCCCTGGAACTCTGGGTTTTTCACCCTGCAAATCGCATAAAACCCGCGCCATTAACAGACACAATTCATTGGCAGTGGCGACTCGTGGCTTGAAATCGTGGGGATGCTGCAACTTTCGAAATATACACTGTACTTACAGTGTGTATGTATACGTGTTTGGATAAAATATCAAAATTATGGTAAAAATTAAAAAAATAAAATAAACATGAAAAAATATTGTTTATTATCGATAAAATTATACAGTTTAGTATAATTCAAAATTACTTAAAAATAAAATCCATTATCATAACCCCAATAATGTTCTAAAATAAAAACTATAACAAATGTTATGTCTTTAATTGTAATGTCCAAATATTTAAAGAGACGGAGTAAACACGATAAGCACTACGAACACTCTACTACTGTCGCAAACTGCATATAAACAACAGTGGAACTGCGCGACGGACAGTGCCGCATTACGCTAATAACTCGCATCTCACTATGACGTGCATATGCTTGCGCGCGTAGCAATATAACACTGTGGAAAACAGTGCCGCTAGCGTCCTTCGCCCTCCAAGTGCTACAAGATGAATTTTTATGATTATTTATACAAAATAAGAGAATTGTATAGGATTGTTGATGAGAAAATTAAATATTACAAGCAAATATAAATAAATTAATAAATATATTTATATATATCGAGAAAAATTGGGGGTGCTGCAGTTCCGCAGTGCCTATGCACGAGCCGCCCCTGTTCATTGGCTTACTGCTTCCATTGTAATTTGAAAACAACTCATCCAAATTGCTGAGAATATCTGAGCTTTGTTTTTATCGGTAACATTTAGTAGTCACTGCACTGGTTACCCTGCGTTATAGGGAAGACGTTTTTCTTTGATAAACGACTCCATTCTTTGCCAACGAAAAAGAACCTTGCATCGTCTTACACAATGATTACGCTTACATGGCTATGTTTTTCAGTACACTATTTCTAGCTCGAAATGGAGGTCTTCGATCTCTCTCCTTTCAAAAAAAGATACTTTCTACGTCACAGCACGCGCGTCCATATTCTATTGCTATCTGCATACAATTGGATACCTTGCCCACATGAAGCGTATTTTAAGTTTTGGTATTTCCCTCACGTTCTTTCTTCCTTTTGTGTTCTGTCGCTTCGTTCGTATGTCTGCTGATTCTGTGGCGCATCTTGCAGGCGTTTCTTGTATTCGCATATGCAAATTCCCAGAGCATTTCGGCTATTTCCTTTCATCCACACCGGTATTTCCTTGTCGTTATACGACTGAGAAGAACGATCTAGCCTTCATTAAGTGAGAGTAATAGACCCAGAATTTTCCTTTACTCCCTACTGAACTTCGTATTAACATAACTTCCCCCCTCCCCTTACCCCATCCTTGACTCTGGCTATCCCAATAAAGTTCCCGTTTTTCTAGACGCCAACCACACTCCCTTTTAACTGCGAACAAAAAAAAAAAAAAAAAAAAAAAAAAAAAAAAAAAAAAATACGCTTCAATAAAAGCTAGAAAGCTGATGAAAGAACAGGTTAGAGCTGGTCTACTCTCTGAGTCGGGCGACGGCTTACGGAGGGTGGGGAGGAAGGTTGCGTTCTTTAGACTACACTCCAACTCTACCGCTTTCAGGAAATTGAGTCGTCCGAGCTAAAGATAGATCATTTCCTCGTGGTGTAATTGAAAACGTTGTTCGTGTCTTAAAGCCTCACCACTACGAGCGTCGGAGAAAGGGGGGGGTGGCGTATGGGCAACGAGCGAAACCAGTAATTGTGTTGTGCAGGTTTCGCCAAGCAATTGTGTCGGATCAGCACGGACGATGCTTTCTGTAGGGAAGTAGGCGAAATGTTGGCCACCCTTAATCCTCTCCTGCTGTCCGGCCACTGAAATTCCCAACTCGTTGTCTTTTTCTTGCTTCCCCCCCCCTTTCATTTCATTCTACTCCCTACATCACTTTCCTTCTACAATAGAAAACATTTGTGGTCCACGTAAATCTCCCAGTAACGCAGTCACGTCCACTGTACACGTTTGCTGCTTCCGCAACTATTTATCCCCATTTAAAGTGTTTGCGTCTCTATTTACAGAAGTTGGGCTTGTTTTACTAGTCGCATGCTGTATTTTCAGTACTAAAATACAGAGCAGAAAAAGCTTCAATTTGGCATAAATTAAGAATATTTTGAATTTCATATTCTAGAGTCAAATATAGAAAGAAACAAGTTTCGAAATACATCAGAGCTTATAACTTTTTTTTTTTTTTTTTATTATTATTATTATTAGATTTCACTTGCTTGACAGTTTCGAACTGTTCGTTCTAATCAAAGACCAGACAAAAATCTTTTTGTTGTTGTTGCTAGATGAGAATGCTTTTCATATTCCCCTTTACATGTAGATGACAAATGTATGTGGATGAAATGTTATTGAGCTATAAGCTCTGATCATGGCGGGGTAACAGCAATAGCCGAGCTTCAGTTAAAACTTCATTCGCTACAGCATTGCCATCTATTACCCTCTCACAAAAATCTTTAGTCTTTAAGGACTAAAGACTATGTTTTTCAACTTTAATGGCCTAAAGGATGAAGCATTTTCATATTCCCCGCTATCTGATGTGGAAAACTGAGTGGGAAAAAATTTATGACACTGTAGCTCACCCTGAGTGGGCCTGAGGATTAGCCATTGGAGTTTTGGTTTAAAAATAGCTTTTGGTCGTTTGTGCTTGGAGTAGTCTGTTATGTCGTGATTTGCAGCTAGTTGAATTATATTATTAGGCTGCACAGATACTTTTGAGAAAAACTTAGTTCCTATAGTCTGCATGAAGGTGTAGATATAGGGGATATTTATGTCCCAGTGAAGTTGCACAGGAAAGAACTCGACATCGTCCGCATCCAGGAATGCGTTAGCAGAGCTAATCTCAGGTGGTATGGTCACTTAAACAGAATGGGAGAGGAAAGATTAGCAAAACAAGTGTTCTCTGCCAAGTTGGCAGCAAAAAGACCCAGAAGAAGACCAAGATATAGGTGGATTAATACAGTAAAAAGTGCCTTAGACGATAGAAATATAAGATCTGATAATGTTGGAGTCTTGACAAGTAACAGACTGATTTGGAGGAAAATTGTAGATAGGAAGTTAGTACTGATGTAATTTTTTTCATGTAGTACTATCATATCCTGTACACCCCTTGAGGTGTACAGGATATGATAGTACTACATGTCAGGAATTTGATGATGATGAAGTTGCACAGTGCGTACGAACCATGGTGCGTTGGGATCATTCTGAGACATTTATTTTGCACACGTTGTAATTTTAGGATATTGGTATCAGCAGTATGGCTCCAAGCCGGAGAAGCATATGTGAGTATAGGACGAATCATCATTTTGTATATAAGTAGCTTGATTCTGGTGCTCAATTTGCTGTATCTGTAGATTAGTGGATTGAGCTGTGCAATGATTTTGGACGTCTTTAGACAGAGTTTTGATATGGGAGCTGAAGGACAACTTTCTGTCCAGCAATACATTCCTATCATTAAAGTTGAATGATAGGAAGCATTGATCTACTGGCGAATAGCACGGCTACGCTCTTCTGGGGATTTACTTGAAGTCGCCATTTGGCGAAGTATTGTTCGATTAGCAATAGATTTTCATGCAGTTTTTTGATTGCTAGGTGCGTTTTTAAAGATCTGGTTAATTTCGCTGTATCATCCGCATATAGGGCCTTGATAGATGACAGAGGGTTGTGCGAGATATCACATATATATATATGGATAAGAGAGTCGGTGCCAGTAGGGATCCTTGTGAGACTCCAGCTATGATGCGTTTTTGAGTTGAGAGTGTGCCATTTAACTTGCATGCGCCTATCATGGCGGTATGATCTGATCAGATGAACCACTTCCAATGGTATTCTGGATGTTATCATTTTGTATAGCAAGCCATAATGCCAAACTTTGTCAAATGCACTACTTATGTCAAGGAAAACAGCCCCAGTGCATTGACGCCAGTTAAATATCGTGGTGACATATTCCACTAATCTGAAAATCTGTTGTGTGGTGCTGTGCAATTGACGGAACCCAAACTGCTCTTCAGGAAGAATGTTTAGCTTGCGTACTGATTCTTGGAGTCAGGTGAGAATAACTTTCTCAGCAATTTTGCCCAGATTAGGAGGCTGATGAGTCTGTAACTTTGAGATAATCGCGGACCTGTTTTGTGGATTGAAATAATATCCGCCAACTTCCAGTGGGAAGGGAAATATTTGAAGTGAAGGATGGAGTTGATTATGTTAGTCAGGTGTACAATAGCGGTGCGAGGTAGTAGTTTTATTACCTTGTTGGTGATTCCGTCAGGCCCAGTAGCCTTTTTATTCTGTAACTTTTTGATTATATCATATATTTCTGCAGGTGATGTGGGTGCAATTTGACTAGAGCATGTGACAGAAGATTTCAGTGAAGATCTAACATGTCGATGGATCGTATATATGTGATTGAAGTCGAGCTGGTCGTAAGAGGGTTTACATTTCTTTTCTAGAGTTTTTGCTATAGCCTCGGCTTTGTGTGCATCAGTATGGATAATGCCAAGATTTGTTGAGAGAGAGAGAGAGAGGTTTGTTTTTGCTCTTGATGTTTCTGATTAGATTCCATATGGAATGGTTGTCAGGAGAAATAGAAATCAATTTTCTTTTCCATATTTGACTTCAGTGCGCTGCGAGTGCTCTCTTACTTCACAGTTGAGTCTGTTTAAGATTCGTTTATCTTGAGGTGCGTGAGTGTTGTGATATCTTTTTCTAGCCCTGTTCTTCTCTCTGATCAAGTTCAAGATATCTTCTGGCAAATGGTTAGGTCTGCGGGTAGTTGTGGAAATAGTAACTGCTGTAACGGTTATGTTGATTTATTTAGTCAGATCCTTTATAGCTGTTTCAATTTCCTTTATGGATTTGATCGATGGCACAGGACCAATATATTTTGGGAATACTTTGGATAGCTTATCCCAAGGTATATGAGTGGGAGGGGGAGATGACAGATTGTCCTGGTTTCCCAGCTTTAATAGAATGGGATTGTGATCCGATGATAGATCATTAAGTGTCACTAAACTGTACTGGAGTCTTACATTCTGTAGGATAGTTATGTCTAAAACATCAGCCCGGCGGTATGTCTTGTGATGGGTAGGCAGTGTAGGGCCTGTCACAACCACATTGTTGGATCCGGAGTAGTTAGCAAGGATGCGAGCATTTTTATTGGCGGAACGGCTATTCCAAGTAGGGTGCTTAGCATTAAAGTCGCCGGCCATGATGACAGGCTCCCTGTTGATCAGTACGGCATTCAGATCTGAGAAGAATAATGTTTTTTGCGGAGGATTATAAACTGCGTAAATCTTTAGGTGGCCCACCGAACACGTGCGAATCTCAATTCCTGTAATTTCAAGATTAATAGTAGGTGGAACATTTATAGGGTGATGATTGATGTAATTCTTGATGTAAATAGCAGTGCCACCGCCTCTGCAGGATAATATGTCTATTCTGTACAGCTGGTATCCACTAATTTTGTGATTATCTGATGGTCGCAGATGGGTTTCACTTAGCAAGAGTACATCCAGCTGATGTCTTTTGGCAAACTCCTGAAGCTCCAAGACCTTACTCCTTAGGCCGTTCGCATTCCTTGCTATGATCTGCAAAGAATCTGGTTTTATTTTATTTCTGTTCATTGGTGAGCACTGTGATAATGGCTTGTATATCCTTTAGAAATCTGTTAGTAGAGCTTGGTGAGGGGTTGGATCTACTAAAATCCAACAGCATATTTGCGAGAGAAGAGGTAATAATAGCTGTCCTATTTGTATGTGATGTTGGCTGTTTCCGGGATGACTGTTTAGGACGAGTTACATCCGGATATGCCTAGACTGTTGTTTCGGAGTTATTCTTTTGGGAACCTCTGGCGTCGGCAGATGGGCGTCTGACCCTTTATATTGATCTTCAGAAGGCTGTGAAGTAATTTCTGACGTAGGTCTGCTGAGTGAGGAAAAAAATGTTTTTACTTCTGATTTTCTATTTCTTGGATTGTGAACGCATCCTTTGTAGTTGGCAGTGTGAGGACCACCACAATTGGCACATTTCACCGGGGTAGATTTTGATTTAGTGCATGTATTTGTTGAGTGGCCGACCCCACATTTTAAACATTTGAATTCAGCTTTGCACATTTTCTGGGCGTGGCCAAACCTTTGACATCTATGGCACTGCCCCTGATGAAGCCCTTTTTATTAATGGTTCTATAGTAATTTTTAGTCCACAGATGATGTCAGGTCATATATGTGCTTATAAGCTTGACCGATCTCTACTAGAACCAGTGGCATCGGAGACTTGTCTTTTTTGGTCATTCTGCTGACCTTAACGGGTGGTAAGTCTTGCTGGTGTAGATCCGCAGCCACTTCTTCTGTGGATACATCTTCCGATACACTAATTATTGCCTTGAGGTTTTTCTCTGATCCTAGTGAAAAGGTGTGGTACTGTATACCTTTGGCATTCAATTCGTCAGTTAACCTTCGATAATCCATCACTGACCTAGGTTGGATTTAATACCATCTGTGACATTCTTTGCTTGACTGTATGAAATCTGTAGATTGGACATCCATTTTTTCTTTTCTCGCAGAATAATCGGAGGTATCTTTTCCATTGAGGAGGTAGGAGAGTCCGGGACAGGACCGTCTTCTTCCATTCGATCCGTTTTGGGTGGTTCAGGGGCTGCAGTTTTAAGTTTTTTGCGAGCGCGAACCTCCTCATAATCACTGTGATCTGCAAGGGAATTATCATCAGCTGTTGTTGCTATTTCACTGGCGCTGTCTTGGGGGATGCTGGAAAGGAGTTCTGAGAGTTGAGGGCCATCTGTGTCAACCTCTTTTATTTGATGAATCACGACCTTTCCTGGCCATTTAGTGTGCAGTAGATTGCCTACATGATTGAAAAGTGTCTGAAGTTCTTTGAAATTAAGTTCTTCATATGGTGCCTCCATGATTAGCCCCAAACTTTGTTCTGTGGGGCAGGATATGCCTTGCCCTTATCACAATAATAAATAGACAGTTGCTTATCGAGTACAGTGTATGAAACAATGGCGATACTAATGGCAGTAGGCCTGGCGTATCGCCGTTATTGAAAATTCAGTTGACTTACCTGAAAAACTCTTTGAAAAATAAATCGTCAATTTATGGTAGCAAAACAATTAACTACTAGTAAATTAACTAATCAAAAACTTCTTGCTAAGTTTATATGACTTAAACTGAATTTCGGCTATTGTTATTAAGTCCTTATAAGGACTGGCTTAAATGGGCGAAGCAAGAATGCTTTTCATCTTCCCCGTTATCTGTAGAGGACAGTGTAGGGATAAGGTGTGATTGAGCTATTAAAGCTCTGATCATGACAGGAGGGTAACAGCAATAGCCAAGCCTCAGTTAGAACTTCATTGACTACAGCATTGCCATCCATATATATATATATATATATATATATATATATATATAAGGACTTAAAGGGGCGAAGCAAGAATGCTTTTCATCTTCCCCGTTATCTGTAGTATAGGGATAAGGTGTTATTGAGCTATTAAATCTCTGATCATGGCAAGAGCAATAGCCAAGCCTCAGTTAGAACTTCATTGGCTACAGCATTGCCATCCATTACCCTCCAAGGATATATATATATATATATATAATAGTCCTTATAAGGACTGGCTTAAAAGGGCGAAGCAAGAATGCTTTTCATAATCCCCGTTATCTGTAGAGGACAGTGTAGGGATAAGGTGTTATTGCGCTATTAAAGCTCTGATCATGGCAGGAGGGTAACAGCAATAGCCAAGCCTCAGTTAGAACTTCATTGGCTACAGCATTGCTATCCATTACCCTCCAAGGGTCTAATCTTCCAACCTAAAACCTCATAATATATATATATAATAATTCACTGCATCCTGTTTAATATAGAATTGTTTATTTGAGCATAAAGAGGTGGGAAAATCTTCTGCTTAATATCATAACCAAATAAGCTTTAGTTTGATATAAAACGGATACTGAAATGAAGGATATTATGGATCCATCTGTATTTTATAATCAAATTTAGAAAAAATTTAAGTTTCAAGTGGTGTTTTCTATTTAACAAGTTTCTTTTTAAGTAGCGTGTTAATACGTTTTGGTATCAATTAAAATAATAGATTTAAATCAACTCATTAAATCTGTGTATGTGCGCGCGCGTATGGAGAGAGAGGGAGTCTAAGCATGTAATAATGTTTCTTTCTTTTCTTTATATGTCACTCGATGACCTTTGACTCCCCAACATTTATATGCCGAGATGGTTAACTTTGCGGTGAACTTCATGATAACGCAGCAAACTGGGTTCTCGAAGAAAGGTTGGAAGAAGTAAGTCTAATAAAAGTCAGTGGTCGGAAAACTACGTACATGTCTTTCAACTTAGTTGTGGAGTCTGTTGGCTGAATGACCAAACAGGTCTGGGATGTGGCAGTGCTGCAAGGAGTTAATTTGGCATTTCTCCTGTATCCCAAAAAGGGAATAAAGAGTAAAACTGAAATCCCCAGTGACTATAAGAAGGTCGAACTTCGAATTATATTAACATCATCTTGTCAGTGGTTGGAGGAAGAAATAAATAAGGGAAATAAGTAAATACTCGAATGGTCCCAATAAGAAAGTAATAAAGGTTGACTACCGATGTTTCTTACTGCCTAAAATAAAGGCTACAAAAGAAGAAATGAGTACAGATTCTCTAGAGTCGAACAACTGGACCCAAAAGAATCTGGAGGGATTAGGAACAGAGGGTGACAATGGAAATCTCCCTAAGTCAAGTGAATATTATGGGCCAGTAAAAGGTGGTAGCTGTTATTCAAACTAAAAATAATTTTGTTGATTTATTTTTAGAACGGATATGGGGGAGTACCGGTAGGGTTAAGTATTATGTTATCATATATCTGTTTGACAGATGATGTTATGGCATGATCACTTTATTATATATTAAATTTAATAATTATATTAAAAATCTCTTAAATAATAAAGTAAGTTATATTTTAATTCAAACTCTTGAAATATGTTAAAATATATTAAGAGTTTTTCTGAGATATTGAAAATGGAGAATACACCTTTTTTATTTATAAATAAATATTTTATAATAGAATTATATTAGAAGCATTTTTAAAATGAGTTCGATGCGGTGATTGATTGATTCATTCATCCATTCCAATACCCTTGGAGTGTAATGGATGGCAATGCTGTAGCCAATGAAGTTCTAGCTGAGGCTCGGCTATTGCTGTTACCTCTTGCCATGATCAGAGCTTTAATAATAGCTCAATAACACCTTATCCCTACACTGTCCTGTACAGATAACGGGGAATATGAAAAGCATTATTGCTTCGCCCCTTTAAGCCAGTCCTTATAAGGATTTTGAAAATATAATCGATTGGAAAGATATGCTCGATAATAATAGATAGATGTTCAGTGTTGTTTCTTTCTTTTATAGTCAAACTTCGAAGTTATTTGTTATCGAATGAAAATATATATGGAATGGTTGTTATTTCAAAGTCAAATATTTCAATCTTAAAAGTTTCGAAATTGACTCGAGAGCTTGCGAGAATATCACCTTTGGCATTGGAGTTGCCCTGGTTTACATTACTTAAATTAAGACACGAACTCTGCCCAGGAGCCCGTAGGTTCTCTTTTATTAGTGCTGCTGATTAGAGTATCACTGGCCTGACAGCTGTTTTCTCTAGCTGTTGATTTTAAATAGCGCAAAAGAAGGCAATTGGATGCCGAAGGTTGTATTCTCATAGGCTCTCACGTCGGTTTCTAAAATCTTCATTAAGTTTCAAATATTTGACTTTAGAAATAATGGTGAATTCACAATATCCTTTCATTTTATAACTTGTATCGCCAAATTGAAGCCTTGGGCTCTTTCTTTCAGTTTGTATTTTTAGATTATACTCCGAAGCAATCAACTATAAAACTACCGTTTCACGATCAGCTTATGCGTTAAGTAAGATGAAAAATCATGGTCCCTCGCATCTTAATCACATTCTCTACGCAGATATTTCCATCGCACTAACACATCCCTACTGGGTACAATGTCTAATTATTGATCTACCTATAATTAGTTTCTGTTGCGAGTTTTCTCAAAACATCGGCAACATTCTCTTACATACCGGAATACCTGGCTCTTAAAAGCAAAGAAGAAACACCTATTCACATCGAACATTTTTGAAGATTACTACAGATCATTTAAAAAAAAAAAAAAAAAAAAAAAAAAAACGTGAAAGCTACCTTGCTTCAGTGTCGACCAACTACAGCAAGACTAGATGGCAAAGGTTATGAGATGGTCAAACATTTGTCAACATTCTGCATGAATGGACTTTTAATATTCGACAGAAGCTTTTGTAAGAATAAATTAAGAATCCTGGCCAAAGATAATTATTGGCTTTCCCAAAACCCAACAAATTATCGTCCAATAGCTCTGACTAGACAAAGTATCGGTGCCAGTCTAGTTACGATCACAGTACAATTTTCTCCTACTGTAAGTAGCCATCTCTTTACCATTTTTTGCCATTCCTGCAATATGAGGGTCATAAGAAGAGAGTCGCAGGAAGTCATCGTCCTTCTCCACTTAGATGTTGGCACGCACTGTAGATTCAGGTTTACACCACAGAAGGTTGTTTGGTGCACTTTTGCCGCAAATATCTCCATCCTGATCAAGAGCTAAGATTAGAACAAATGATAATCTCACATACAAAGAGAGTTCTTGGAATTAATTTTCGACAACATTTAACATTCCTGCCTCATAATCCATCATTTGTGGAATAACTTCCAGAAAGCAATAAGCAGCCATCGGACCATGTCTTCCATCTTTTCAGGTACAGATATTCTTCCCTTCTACATCTAACACTTATCCAATCAAGACTCATTTTATATTTCCCAAGTCCAGAGATTAGTGCATTTCGATGGTTAGATCATATTCACCACAAAGCTATTAGAACTGAAAACGGATCATCCAGAACACCGCTGTTCCTAATCTTTACGTCAAAACTATCGACCCGTTATTCTTGTTTCGACAATCACAAATATCTTTGCAGTATGTAGCTAAAACCAAATTTTTACCAAATCATCCCACATGAACAGATATTTGTCCACGTTGTGAAAACTTGCATAACGCACGTCAAAAGACTCGTTTGCGTAGTATTGATTAACTATAAGCTCTAGACATCACGATGGACAATATAACAATCATTCCACCTACGCATATTTACAGTGCAAGTTTTCTCTCAAACCATTTAGGGAAGCATTGCCGCCTGCTTCATTGGCTAAGTGGTTAGTATATCCGCTCTCCAAGAACAGACAGCAGTTCGAATTCCGTCGTGTGATATATGCGATTGTCTTTAGGTAGTAGATGAATTTTATTGCCCGATGTGATACCACAGCTATGCTTATTGGAGACCTGAAGTGGCTTCAAAATTTCCATGTTTGTGAATTAGAGAAGAAATAAATATATATAAAAATATATAAAAAGGATGACAAAAAATATGGCTAAATTCCTTAGCCCACCGTGATATTAGTGTACCTTAGGTTTATAATTTTTCCCTGGGTGAAAATCACAT
Organism: Typopeltis vanoorti; assembly: GCF_054136105.1. Taxonomy (NCBI): domain Eukaryota; kingdom Metazoa; phylum Arthropoda; class Arachnida; order Uropygi; family Thelyphonidae; genus Typopeltis; species Typopeltis vanoorti. The sequence goes on along the minus strand of NC_143563.1, from coordinate 77,489,655 downwards.
TTAAAAAAAAACGCTTCGTTTACTCTTAGTTTTTTTTTTTTTTTTAAATCGATAAAGTCGTTTGGTGTTTTCTTATACAACCGATTGCGACTAACCTTAGTTGAAAACTGCCATAAATTTATAATCTTTGTTTCTCATAATATATCACAGTCCGATCTTTATTGATAATTTCTGAACGTTTTAAGTATAGTCTTTGATAACAGCAATCAGGTAATATCTATGTTAGATAATGTTATCAGTAGAGGGCGTTTCTGATTGAGGCGTAAGAAGAGATTGCTTTAGAATGAGATGTGGAGACTGCTTTTATGACATTCTCTGTGGGAATCTATATTTGAAAACAATATGGGAATTAGAAATTTCAATGAAGGTAAGTGTCCTTGCTCTACAATAGCTATACTTTCCAAATCAGCACTTTAGCTGATATTGACAATCAGTAAATTATAGTACACTTTCTTAAGCCAGTTTAATACCATTCATTCTTAGTGTTAGATTCTTGCTCTGTTATTGTAAGATCATACTTATGAGCGATTTCATAAGAGTAATTTTCTATGCTTATTTATATTTTCATAAGACCTTTAACATTTTCTGCGAGTTTCTGACGTACGCAACATACGCTTATGTTGCATTTACAACAATCAACACCGATTCAGCTTTATGCCAAGCTAAGAGGGCATGAGAATATATCACAGCACATTAGGCCTAGGAACTGTTTTTGCGCATGCGTCGTCGCGACATATCAGAATTGCCTGTTTCTTTTCAAAATGTTTCATGTTTTTAATTATGTCATTTCCTCTTATTTTTGGTGGCATTTAATATAAAATAATTATATAAAATTTATCCAAATCCATATTTTTCTAATGAATATATTATTTCATAATCTACATTCGTTCGTTTTGGCGTGTTCAAATTTTATTTATTAAATATTCTGTTGTGGTATTCCTAGCTTAGTAAATCAATATTGGTTACTTATTTTGCAAATTTTTAAAACTGTTTCTATTCAGAGCATTTCTAGTTTGTCTTTCAAAGATAAAGATTTCCCTTTTGTTTCTAGAGAAAAGTATTTCGATCTTTGACGAAAAGGATAATTAAAAACACTAATAAAGTTCCTCTCTCTTTGAAAGATAAGCTGTTCAAAATATACCTTTATAAGATAAAGCAAAACATGAATTCAACATCTGAGGATGTTTTGAGAATACTATCTAAAAAAGAATCAAGTTTGTTTCTGTGCTTTAAGAGTGATCAAAAAGGAACTATCAGATGGCATTACTGCAGTTAATAAAAGTTGATACTCTAGATCAGTGCTCTTCAACGTGGGCGGTGCCACCCACCGGTGGGCGATTTAAGCTTTCAAGGTGGGTCGCAGAATAATTACATGCTGTATTAAAAACATCCAAAATATATAAACTCAAAATTTGTGAGGAATGTATGTGAAAAGAAAAAGTTATCGTGAATAAAAAGTTAAAAAAATATTTGTGAGTTGTTGCAAATAATATAATACAAGATTGTTCCAAAACGATATTTGTCGTGTCATGCTATTGATTGAATGCTCGGAGTGCATACGGCTGTACGGCATTGAACATACATAAAACAAGATTGTGTCAAAACGATTTCATTCAACGCACCATGATGTTGGTTCACCGGTGCATGCAGCTACTGTGTGGTATTGCCATTGATGAGATTTCTGATATTTTCATATTATTTCATATAATAATTTGTGAAACAAATATTGAAATCATGTCTCAAAAAAAGAAATATGCTCGTGACTATTTACCAGAATATCTGAAGATGGGTTTCATTGAAACTATTACAAACAGCTTGCAATGTGTTTACTGAGCCACAAGACATTTTCTAACGAAGCAATTAAACCAAGTTGGTTGCGAAAACCGCTACAAAGCATCCAAAAGAGATAAAGATAAGTTCATTGAATATTTTCAAGAACTGTAGGAAAGATTTCAAAATCGTTCTACAATGACTGCATCATTCAAGAAACAAAATGCAAAGAACGAAGATGAATTAACTACAGCTTATCGTATATCACAATTAATTGCAAAAAGTTATATAAGCCATAACATTGGAGAAACTTTGATAATACCCTCTGTCGAAGAATTTATCGCAACAGTAATGCATCAGGATACAATTGAAGTTATAAAAAAGTTGTCCCTTGGCGATATCACAGTTAAGGCAACATTGACGAAATAGCGATTCTCTAAAACTCAGCATTTTCCATGCAATTGGACGAGTCTATCATTGCGGATAATGACGCCTTATTGATGGCATTATGTACGGTACCTTGATGAAAACAGTACATTGCAAGAAGAAATGTTATTCACTTTAAATCTCATTACAGATACAAAAGATTATCAATATTTACTGCCTGTGAAATCGTACTTTGCAAAAAATAATATACCCTTTTACAATATTGTTGCATGCTATCGTGGTCGCATGCAATTTGAAGGAGGAAGTGCCAAACATTGTGTATTCATTGTGTGGTACATACGCAACATCTTTTAGTAAAAGAATTGAGTGCCTCATTCATCATTAAGTTTAAAAATTAGGGAGTTATAAGATCACATCGAATGCAAAAAAAAAAAATGATAGAATGTGTCCACAGCTGCGCCAGGAAAAAAATGAGCAATTTATTAGGTTACTGTTACACACATTAGTTCATTGGCTCTCCAAGGATGCATGCTTGCCTCGTTTTGTTGAATTATATGAGTGTCATGCAGTTTTTTTTTTTTTTTTTGAAAGTGAAAATGAGGCTGATCTCTGTCAACAATTAAAAACAAAGCATGATGCATTTTCAAGAAATTTAATGAAATTAATTTGCAGCTTCAAGGAGCCAATATATAACATTTATCAGTTGCAAAAATGTCTCGGCATTTATTGAAAATTTTGATCTTTTCGGTCATAAACGTTTGAAGAGGGAATTTCATCAGTTTCAGGAACTGTCATCAATAAAAGATGATATAACTCCAAAGGAGATTGGAAGGTTCAGTAGTCATCTCAATGAATTTAAATTAAATATGGAAAAACTATTTAGTGATATTTTGAACTTGAAAGTGTATGACAGGATGGTGAATTCTTTTACTACAAATGCTGCTGAGGCTGATATAACATGTCAAGAAGAACTATTAATACTTGAATATGATGAAGAGAGCAAATCGAATTTGAATGGTGGTTGATACCAAAAACTCTGGCAAAATATATATATATATATATAAAATGCCTGCCTCATAGTCAAATATGTGGAACATATTTAATTTACTGCTACCTTTCCATACCTCATACCTAGTGGAATAAGGCTTTAGTTGCGAATCATACGATTATCGAACAGAAAAACTGTCTGAAAATCACTGAAAGAGGAGACCTTCGCTTATTCCTTACGAAAATCAAACCAGATATCCAACATTTAGCTTCTCAGCATCAGGCTCAAGGATCTCATTCAATTAAAGGTGATTTCAGTTAATTTTATTGTTTTATGTTGAGTATGTAACTCTTTTTTTTTTCCAATTCAAATATTAGTGGACGGTTAGGAACTTTTACCCCCACGAAAGTTACAAAAGTGGGCGCTAAGTATTGACAGGCTGAAGAACACTGCTCTAGATGTTGGTAGGGCTGAATTTTCTGGACTATAATCATTTTGAAGTACAAGGGACCTAAAATAATTCAAACGAAAACAAACCCATTTGAAAATGAACAGTTATTAACCTTTGAAGAGAAAAATAACTAATATTTTATTTAAAGGCTAATGAGCAATGTAATGCATGTGTAAAAAATTTAATTTCGCTTCTTTTAAATTTAACAAAAATTAATTAACACTTAGTTTTGAATTTTATAATCTCAGAAATAGCATACATAAGTTTGATTTTCCTAAAATGTTCAATTTTATTGACAATCTTCTTTCAACACCATTTGCATTTGATAATCTGTGTATTACAAATATTTCATATCTTTTATTTACCTACGCAGTAGACGAGACTTTCAATCCAATATCCTTGGAGGGTAATGGATGGCAATTCTGTAGCCAATGAAGTTCTAACTGAGGCTCGGCTATTGCTGTTACCCTCCTGCCATGATCAGAGCTTTAATAATAGCTCAATAACACCTTATCCCTACACTGTCCTCTACAGATAACGGGGAAGATGAAAAGCATTCTTGCTTCGCCCCTTTAAGCCAGTCCTTATAAGGACTATAAGGACTTACCTACGCAGTACTTCCTCATTTGGTGGCCGGGATAAGAATAGCCCCAATGCAGCTCATACATGTCGTACGAGGCGACTATAATGAAGTTCTGAGGCTCGGCTATTGCTGTTACCCTCCCGCCATGATCAGAGCTTAATATAGCCCAAAAACACGCAGTCTTCTTCAGATAACGGGGAATATGAAAAGCATTCTTCCTTCTCCCATCTAGCCAGTCCTTTTAAGGACTTTACCTACGCAATTATTATTCATCCTCCACTTGTAAATCGAAGGTGGTCTACATAATTGTGTGTTAAGGTTGTACAATCGTAAAATATTGATATTTAAAAAATAGAAAATAAAGAATAAAATAGCTTATTCCTTCAGTTCTCTTTAACTGTATCTACGAGCATCCTCATAATGGAATGGTGAATGCCCTTCTGTTCATCTGGGAGTAGCCCAATAAAGGATGACTTTTTTACCCCCCCCCCCCCCTCCGCTAGTCTGCAGTGTATACGTGGCCTGTTCTGTGGGATGAAAATCCTTACAACAGCCGTATGAGACGGCGAGCTCACTTGTACTTGAGAACTCTTTAGAAAACGTTCCGCTTTGTACTAAGGACAGGAATCAAACCCAGGTCTTTTCAATAAAAAAAAAAAAAAATAAAGCTTTGTCGTTATCCGACTTGTTTTGACGCTTATTAGCAGTCTTTTTTTCAATGTAAGAACATAGAAAATATCACTATTAGAATTTTCTTTTTCTCATAATACTCGGAGTCATTACCTGCTGAAAACTGCAAACAAACTGGATGATGTTATTACAAATTTCTTTTTTTAGCTTAAGATATCAAATAGCAGGCGAGAAAAGAGCTAACTCAGTAATTTCATATTCCTAAGTTATTATAATGGAGGTGTAACATAAGACAGGATAGCAGATAAAAGTATTGACACTTTTTTTTTTTTTGTCTGTATGATTTTTTTTTTGTGTGTGTGGGGGGGGGGGGGGAGGAACTTCAAAGAGAGTCGTGCCGAGTAGTACGCATGAGTGAAGACAAATGGGCTGCATGAGGAACAGCTGGCACCAAAGAATTATGGGACGGACTTTATTATCTTCGTTCTTTGATGTGAAGAATGAAGGAAATCTCATATATTCAAGCAAGTGCACGAGATTGATGCCCCGCTGTCGACACACGAAAGTAAAAATTTAAGATATTCAAAGATTGCTAACTTCGCATTCCAAGTTTTCGTAAATGTTTCTTCGAATGTAAGAAGAAAAAAAAAATCAATTGTCGTAAATAGTTTTGTTCAGATTACTGGTTACACTTTATTAAAAACTAACTCGTGGGTAAAGTTATACACAATATTCGAAATTTATCTATTTTTATCATATTGACTCTCCAAGGTTATTTAAAAACAAGAGACGATATCGCTGATGACATCGTTTTATCAAAATGTCTCGCATGCGTTTCAAATTCCGTGGTCTCATTCACAGTATAAAAACGGTTATTTTGGCAGTTTTTTTCTTCCTGTTATAAATACCGGTTTTCCTGATGATGTATGTTGCTATACGCGAAGTAAATGAAATGTAAAAAAAACGAAAGAAATACGTAATAAATTACATCATCAAGGTAATGACGTGTTTTGGTACTGCGAAACTAAATATTAAACTGCGCAAGGGCGAAGATTTAAATGAATATGCTCACCAAGTTTCATTATTTAAATCTTTATTTGTTAACGATAACAGAAACGAACTTTGATGTTTTATCAATGTTAGGTTTTGATCTTTATACTGTAGCAGGACTTCAGAAGATACTGAAACGACACAATAGAGTTAAAAATCACAGCACTACAGAGATAATATAGAAACAATCAAACGACAAATGAACTTAGTAATATTCGAAATAATCACCACACGCATTTTCTCTCCTTATGTACAAGATTAGTTGATTTTGCATGATGAAAATCATTTAGTTTTTTTTTTTAGTCATACCCAAGTGTCTAAGTTTATTTCCATTGATTTAACCCGAAGTGTCCAATCCTTCTAGAACAAATAATTGTGATTTGGGTCAACAAATACTTAAGAATTCTGATTTTCAGTAGGCTTTTTGATGATTTCTCATAACATAATTTCCCCCATCCTCCTCATGTGTCAAAATGCAGTTTTTCTTCCTTCTCTCTATTCTAGACAGTCTGTTAAACATTCTCCCAAGAAAGGGATCAAAACAACAAATCATTTTCAATATCAAAATAATATTCGATCCTGTTAGCATTTAGCTGTTCTTTGTAAGGTCTCCAGATTGAAAAAGAACTGTCTTTGCTTTTCTTCTACTACTGAATTTTTTAAACATTGATAACAAAAAAGGGATTGGGGAATGCACGTACAACATAAAATATTGCAAGCACACTAATTAAACAAAAGACAAGAAGATTAGTGCAAGATCATGTTCGTTATAATCACACGTATTAATTCCACTGCGTGCATTTTGGTGAAGTAAAATATATAAATTGAGTTTTCGCGTAGAGTGGGAGTTAATGTTCGTTTTCAACAAAAATTAAAATGACTTGGAAATTTTTTCTCCCTTCAAAGTCATACATATTAAGTTTAATCGAAATCGGTGGTTCACTCTTTATGAGTCCCTTCATACGGACATGAATGAAGCTAATAAGTACTATTCGATTATGAAAGCCATGGAAATGTATCTATCGTCCACTCTTTAAAAGCAAATCATTCTGATCGTTAGAAACAAAAGACAAATCATTCTTTTTTTACTATTTTATTTATGCAAGTAATTCAGAAATTCAATATAAGTCAATCCATAGACTAACTACCACAAAGTTTTCAATTATTTAAGAATTAACGGCATACGAATTTCGTTAAGAATATATAAGAAAAACTCAGAAACGAAGTTTTTTATATTTTTTTTTTCATATTGACTGATAAATATCAACACAGAATTCAAAGCGACCATACTTTTTAATTAACACCAACAAAAAGAAAAAAAAAATCAATTTAAAACTCATTTCTCCGTATATGTCCGACTCGTTACTTGTAAATCTTCAACACATCAGAATTACGTATGTAAAACAAAATCATTCCACTGTTTGACACATAAATGTGTCAAGCACTTTTGGTAAAAGGGGTGGAAACAAGTCGCCTATCCTTTCCCTACCACTGTCAGAGCAGGGAAGGTATTGCTTCTAAAAATCCAGTCAGAGATCTAAAAAAAATACTGCATATATTTAGTATCTGCATGAAATCACACGTTCGTATTTATGAAGTGATTTATCGGGTTATTTAATTATGCAGATGTAGTGTAATGAACTACAAATATATTCGCCAATCTTACCTTAATAGACAAATACGTGTAGTATTAGTTTGAACCTCTAGCGGTGCTCAACAAGAAATTCCACGAAAGCTATTAAAAATATTAATATAAAAAAATGCATTTTTACACTTATCTTTACTTACTAGCTTGCTTTCACTCACGAGAGAAGAAAAGGAAAATTAATTAAACCCTTAACTGATAAAACTATAACAACACCAATTTATACTTTACGCGAAAGTACATAGTCTATTTTGATTAATCAGACAAGGATAAATAATAATTCCCAGACTTTGCATTGAAAGTACTGTTAACGCGTTCTTTGTATCTTCACTACACCTATTTAACTACATTTGCATTGCACCACATCGCTTTAAGACTGCCTAAAGAGTATTGTCAAATATGAGTGCGTCAACGTGAATAGATTTTATTAAATCTTGAAGTCACCCAGACCTAGAACAGCACTTATACTGTACGAAAATGAATAATAATAATAATAGCAATCCGTTACGCATAATCTGCAAAATTATTCTTAAATGTCTCAGCTATTTCTTTTAACGTGCTATCATTAATAAATGTTCCATTTCCAAGAAATATTCCCGGAATTGTAAACTATAAAAATTCCAAGACATCCTAGGAAGACAGGACATTCCCTGGATGTCGCAGAATTCAATTTCAGAAGTTATTATGCAAAGTACCTGGCGGTTGGCAGTCGTGCCCTACCGTTTCCAAAATCCTACCTCGTTGTACACCACTGGAACTTCAGCCGGGAAGACATTTTTCTTCTGCAGACACTAACTGTAGTATCGAAACTTTTTAGTTCACTTCTAACCAGTAGAACGAATGTCCCAAACACTTTTGCAAATTAAGCACACTTTCAAATATTCGGCTGACACCCCCATATTCTTGGTCGTGCCAGTTAGTATAAATCCTTAATTGTCGACTGCATAATTACTATTTCGAGTTACTACACACCGTACGCATAAAGCATAACTAATAATTTATATTATAATTCACTTACATAATTTTCGAAGCATTAACAACACCAAAAGCCAGCCAAATGCACCAAACGATAGCTAACCTTTTACGATAATAGCATTAGTTTTTTAAAGTTGTTTACTGAAAATGGCGTAGACTTCGGGCTTGTATCAGCTACTCTCGACCCAGATGCCGCTAACAGTGGAAGGCATCAATACTTTTTTTTAAAAAAAAGCAAATATAACGACATAAAATACATTATTATTGTTGCTATTTTATTAATAATGTGTAACAACACAATGATGTTTTATTTTGTTGTTATACAGCAAAATAAACAGTTAATTCTAATATATGCAATATTCATAAAGTAAATTAAAGTAATAAATACTTTAATAGTAAATTAAAGGAGGAAATTACCTACTACTTGAGCAGCAGACGAATACCGCAAAGAAGCATTAGAGAAATATTTATAAGACTTTAAATTAAAGGTGAAGTAGTCGTAATAATAAATAAATAAACTTGTGCTCGCTCTAAATTCTATATGTCGCTGCCTATTCTCAACTCTTTAGTAATAACACCAATCAAAAGGGGGGGGGGGGGCAGTAAAATGAACCATTCATTTAAAATATGCGGTTTCTTTGTGAGATTTTTAATGGACCGTTTTTCTTTACTTTTCTTGATCGGAAATGAAAAAGCATAGTGGTCAAAGAATCCATAGCATGTTAGACATCCAAACAAATCTCTGTGATAGAATAAACTATCTCTTCGAGCTAGTTTATTCATTTTGTTGGCGGTTGCGATAGTGATACGAGGCTGCCAACTCATAGATTGGTTGGATTATCATGTAGGCAACTAACCAACACTTCTACACGCTTTTCATATTTATATTAACTGCACGTGTTCTCGTATTATTTATTTTATTTTTATTTTGTAAAAATAAAAATAAAAACCATTTTCAAGAATGAAAATGGTTTTATTTTATTTTTATTTAGCGTATCGGTAAAAATTCAAGAAATTAATGAGCAAAGCTATACACACAGATTGAGAATTCAATTAACCAATCGATGGCACTTTTTAGTAATAAACAAGCTCCTAGGGCATCTAGGGAAAGAATGGGGGGGGGGGGTCATCAGTGATATTATGTATAGCCTACACCACGTCACACACGCAAATTATAAAATTAATTATAATTTGGTATTTCCAAATTATAATTCATTTTAAAAAGACTGTAACAGTAAAATATGTTTTAATTTTCTATTTAAATTAGTCATTTCATATAGAATATAAAGTTATATCGTAAATGATATTTTTTTAATTAACAAAGAACTAATTTTTTTATTAACTAAAGAACTAATATTTCAGAGCACACTATATGAACAGTATGCTTCTATAGCATACTTCTTTCAGGAACGTGAGATTGACATTAATGGCTTTAGGGATGAAGGAAGATGCTTTTCATATTACCCACTATCTGATCTGTTCGGGATACAGTGAGGGAAAAATTTTATGAGTAGTTTGCTCGCCCTGAATGGGCATGGAGATTATGTACCGCTATAGGAAATTAAAATGGCTTTTGGTCTTTTATGCTTGAATAGATCCGTTGCATCGCAGGATATAGCTTGCTGAACCAGATCATTGGAGTGTATGGACGTTTTTAGGAAAAACTTTGTTGCTAAAGATTGTAGGCAAGAGAAGAGGTAAGGAATATTTGTATCTCGATGAAATTAATTGTTTCTGACTAACCATGGAGCGTTTAGAATCAATCACAAGCACTTGTTTTGTACACGTTGCAGTTTGAGAATGCTAGTATTGGAGGTATGGCTCCAGGCTGGAGAAGCATAAATGACTATGGGACAATTCGTCAGCTGGTATAAAAGCAATTTGATTCTGATGTTTAGCTTGCTGTTCCTGTTAATTAGGGGGTAGATCTGGGCGATGGCTTTAGATGCCTTTGCACACGTAGTCTTGATGTGCTGGTTAAAAGTTAATTTTTTGCCCCGCACTACACCAAAATATTTTGTCTCTGTCTGACAGAGAATTTTAGTATTGAATAGTAAGACGCCTCCTGCAGGAGATATCGTTCTTGTGAGACACATCTAAGGCCCTCGGACAGCCCTAAAATTAGGGGATATCACTCATACAGAACGGACAGGGTAACCTACACAGGCAGCGGCACTGCTATCTTTATTAAAAATTATATCAAACACAATTCTGTAAATACCCCCTCCAACCTCTAACCTTGAGGTCACAGGCGTATAGATTTTTCACAAGTTCGGCTGGCAGACTGAAAATCTATGTGGTCTACAACCCGCCGTTAAAAACCCTACTACATACACATCTAAATTCCGTCCTGGGCACTAGAGAATAATTCATTATTGCCGGGGATTTAAATTCGAAACATCCTGCATGGAACTGTCGGAAAAATCCACTTCAGGCAGTTGTGGCAGGTCCCTCTGAACCAACCCATCACAGTACGTTCGGCACTGCTGACTTCCTGGATATAGCTATCCTGCAAAATATCAAATTCCAGTATAGACTAAAATCATTGAATGAGCTGACATCTGATCACAACCCAATTCTACTCCAACTGGGAAAGCAAAAACATCTGTCTCCTCCTCACTCATTTATATCTTGGGAGAAATTATCAAAAGTACTCCCGGACTACATCGGTCCTGTTTCTCATATAAGTTCAAAAGAAGATATCGAAACCGCAGTCACAAGCCTCACCCAACAAATTAACTCCGCTATAATGGCAGCCTCCTCCTACAAATCTGTCCCCAAGCCTGGTCCTCTGCCAGAAGACATTATGAACTTGATCAGAGAAAAAAACAAAGCAAGGAAAAGACTTCACAATACCCGCTCGTAAGTTCTTAACAGACTAAATGGTGCAGAGTTGTACTCAAAGCTTACAGAGATCAATTATGGGAAGAAAAGTTAGCTTCTATCTCACCTACTGATCACTCTATCTGGTGACTACTGAGGAATATCAGAAACAAAGGCAGATCCCTTCCCCCTCTACTTTCTGACCAGGACCTTGTTCACACAGACGTAGAAAAGGCAGAAGCTATAGCAAAAAATTTAGAAGAACAGTGCAAGCCTTCATATGAAAACTTTGACTTTGATCACTTGTATAAAATTCACAGATAGGTCAGACACTCATTAAAATTCTCTGATACCGATACTCACCATATTACACCCACATCACCTGCTGAAATATATGATATTATAAAAAAATTAAAGAACAAAAAAAGTTCCTGGTCCAGATGGCATCACAAATAAAGTGATCAAGCTCCTATCCCGAAAAGCTGTGGTGCACCTGACCATAATCGTAAATGCAATCGTGAGATTTCACTATTTTCCTACCACTTGGAAAATGGCTGATGTAATCCATATACATAAGCCAGGCAAGGACCCATACCTGCCTCAAAATTATCGTCCAATCAGTCTCATCTCCAACCTGGGTAAGGTTGCAGAAAAAGTCATCCTCTCACGACTTCAAGCCTCAGTAAATGAACTAAGCATCCTTCCAATAGAACAATTTGGTTTTCGGCAATACCGTAGTACTACTCAACAAAATCCTCAGAATAGTTGAATATATCATCACCAGCTACAACTGGCATCGATACATAGGAGGTGTTTTTCTTGATTTATTCAAAGCATTTCACAAATTTTTGCACTTTGGATTGCTACATATGCTTATCTCAGCCGGTATTTCATTGAAAATGGTACACCTAATTAGATCATATCTATCTATCTATCTACAGAAACCAAGAAAATGACACAACTCAGCCCAGCTCCATGTCTTGGCCGGAGTTCCTCAAGGATCCTTACTGGCTTCCTTATTGTTCTCTATATATATGTCAGATATTGTAATAAAAAAATGGTGTATAGCCAATAGAAAATAAATTGAAAATATCCAAGATGTTGCTATTATTTTATATTTATTTTTAATAACATTTTTATTAATACGTTTTTTAAATATATTATTTAATAAAAGGAAACAGGCCATGAACTGCAAAAAAAAATTGTAATATGATTCTTGTTAACTGTGAGGTAGAATAGTTTCGCTCCACTCCGGCTATAAAGCCAAATTGCATTCTCAAGTTTGTAATCTGGCGTTTATTCATATTAATAAAATATTATTAATTCATAAAATATATGAAATTATAAATAAATATATCTAAACAACATTATTTAAATAAAATTTGTTTAAAACAAATATAAAATGTTAGAAAACTTGGATATTTATTATTACTATTATTTCAAGTTCATTTAAATAATAATAACAAATGTATTCGCGATATAAATCGATTTTGTATTAGGATCTATTAATCCGATATTTTATAAGATGTAATTTTTTACTGTATAGAGCTTGGTTGATTGTTGTGTTTACTCTATGAAAGTTCGCGTTGTTGGCCAGTGACTGCTGTAGTGTACAGATGTTGGTCAGTGACTACTGTAGTTTTGACATGATTATAGAAAAGCAAGGGAATGGTAGTGGCCAGTTTAGCAGAGCAAAATTCAATCGGCATATCCATACATATATAGCGATTTATTTATTTTAAGCAAGTGCTTTCTCTGAAATGGTCTATTCATGGCATTTATCTTTTATCATGTTTACTTAAAGCTGTTTTCTATGTTCAATATATATAATTACAGAAAACATCTGAATGCTCGCTACTGTATTTAATTATAGCTTGTATGTTTTTCGTTTTACTTTTGTTTCTTTATCATCCAATGTTTCACTCAAAACTAATAAGCCTGCTTAACTACTTTCCTTCTAACAATATGTTCAATTTTATTCATAAAAAATAAACCTTTTAATGTTTTATAAATGCAGTTTTTCAAGCCGTATTTATTCCTTCCTTTGTATGACGTTTATCTGTTTGAACTTTAATCCCTAGAGATATTATCTCACCGCAAGCTTCTTAAATTTGAAATCGTTCCATTTGTTCCTTCAGTTATGCTGCCTTTTCTATTTCAACAATTCACTCACGAAATCCTTTCGGCCATCTTTTTGCTGCGTTTATTCAGAAATGATCCCAACAGGAAAAACTCTGAGATAAGTAAGTCACACTTCTTCTTCTCAACTACTTTCTGATCTCTCCCGGTTACCTTCAGAAAATGCTAAGTCCTTATAAGGACTGGCTTAAAGGGGCGAAGCAAGCATGCTTTTCATCTTCCCCGTTATCTGTAGAGGACAGTGTGTGGATAAGGTGTTATTGAGCAATTAAAGCTCTGATCATGGCAGGAGGGTAACAGCAATAGCCGAACTTCAGTTAGAACTTCATTGGCTACAGTATTGCCATCCATTACTCTCCAAGGGTATTGGATTGAATGAATCAATCACCGCATCTCACTGTCGATTGATCCAATCATCACTCACCAGAAAATGTTAAGCTTCGGACTAAAGAATTTTCTACAAACTCCTTTATAAAAATAAAAAGGTGTTTTAGAATTTATTTAATTTCACTTTTAATTTACTAAAAACTTAATTTTTTCTTTATTATTTTTATTTATTTTTATACTTCCATATATTCGAAATAAAACTTGTCTTCATTCTTCCCCAAAATGCTTACTAACAGTTCTCATTATATGAGCAATAAATAATTTCGATTTTTTCCCCCATACCACTGTATAAACATCGTACTGCTCTGTCTACTTGAATGTTATCTATTTAAGTAAGATTTTAAACGTTCCCTAAAGATATTAGTCATTCACCCTCCTCCTATACATTAAATACAAATCTGTAACCAAATAAATTATTAACATTAGAAAGATCTCGAGAAATTTTCTCAGCAGCGATATTAGTTGTACAAAAGCTTTTACTTTAAGGCCCTAGGGCCAAGGAAGTGGACTTAGCTTTCTCTAAATTAAAACACTGTGCGCGCGCGCTATTCTGAACGTTAAGACAACATTTAAGTTGAATGCACTTATGGAGAAGTTTTCCACATGTTCTTTAATGTTGTTATAAACAGATCGACGTCAAGTACGTTTATTTTATTTCGAAATAAGAGCAACTGAACTTCTTCTTTTTCTGTCATTCACATCCACGGAAGGTCGGAATCCTGCCTTACAGAACAAACATGGAATTCTTTCCACTTTAGGGTTTGTTAATCAGCAGGACTCATATCGAGTGATAAATCCATTTATCACCTCAAGACATTCACAAACATTCATACTCATAGTGAAATTCGAACCCACAATGTGTTGGTTAGAGAGCAGATAGGCTATTCACTTTGCCAACCGGCCTGCTATTATTATTATTGTTATTATGAGCAGTAGCAGTAACATTTTGCATGCGTATTCTCTAGTTAGCTTTTATGACACAAATCTTTTAAACTCTAGTTTTCATCTCGCAACTCAGAAAACACAGCCAGCACTTCAAATCTAAATCATCTAAATCAAATTTAAAAAGTTAATCGAGAACTATGACAGGCTACCTGTCCATGTTCACGTTCATTTGCTTATAGTCCTTATAAGGACTGGCTTAAAGGGGCGAAGCAAGAATGCTTTTCATATTCCCCGTTATCTGTAGAGGACAGTGTAGGAATAAGGTGTTAATGAGCTATTAAAGCTCTGATCATGGCAGGAGGGTAACAGCAACAGCCGAACCTCCTTCATTTGCTTAAGCATGACTTTCATTTGCTTAAGCATGACTAAAGAATTTTATACACACTCCTTTAGAGAAATAAAAAGGTGTTTTAGAATTTATTTAATTTCACTTTTAATTTACTAATAACTTAATTTTTTTGTTTATTATTTTTATCTACTTTTATACTTCCATTATTTTACTTTATTTATTTCATTTTTTTATTCTATACGAGAATTGTTTTTCTATTATTTTTAATTTCTCCCTTCTAAATTATACTTATAAGTGTTGTATATATGCATATCTTGTACATATGTCTATTCGAAAAATTTTATTTTTAACATTAATAAATGAAAACTATATATATATATATATATATATATATATATATATATATATATATATATATATATATATATATATATATATATATATATATAATAAACATAATTATATAATTTTTAAAAATAACTTTTATTTCAAAATCCCATAAAATTTATTTAATACTTCATTGCAATAGCATCTCTTCCTCAGATAACTTTCCTCTAGGGTGTTTTGTGTATCTTATCTTTCTTGTCTCATGAGCCTTCAGCGAATGTTTCTGTCGAGTCATTCATAATACTCACGTCATTACTATACGGATGCCTATTTCTCCTCTCCCCCCCCCCCCTCTCCATTACCGGCTAAAATTTGTTGCCTATCGGGATGTGACATCTTTAGGAGGCCATTACCAATTTGCGAACAAACACGCCTTCTCTTTTTTGCAAAGACTGCCATGAGAAAATACATGTCACTGTTGTGACGTACATATTTTCATTTACTGGTGGCGACATCTGGCTTTTGTATTAATAGCTCTCGGCGGCTGATTTCAAACGAATAATTTATGCGTCTGCTACTTTACGTGTTATAAGTCTTTGAAGAAGTCTGGTCTGCTTGCTAGATTTTGTTTTGTTTTCTTTGCTCACTACTGGCAAATTTATGACTCTAACCAGAGCGAATAACTTTATCATTCGTTTCCTTGCCCATTAGAAGGCTAAACATCATTTCATTTAAATGGATACACAACATATTGTCAAATATTCAAGATGGATTTTCCTGAATTTCCTTAAAAAAAAAAAAAAAAATTCATGTCCGAAACAAAATATTAAGATGCTTCAAAAATGGGTATATTATTAAAGTGTACTTCTTTTGGAGTTCAGTGAATGATAATACTGAATAGTGTTTTTTTTTTTTTTTTTTGCTAGATGGGGGAAGCAAAAATACTTTTCATATTCCCCGTTATCTGCAAAGAAAATGTATGGATATGGTAATATAGAGCTATAGGCTCTGATCATAGTAGGAGGGTAACAGCAATGGCCAAGCCTCAGTTAAAACTTCATTGGCTACAGCATTGCCATCCATTACCCTCCCTGGGTACCCATTTTAATCGCCTTATACGACGTGCATGGGCTGCAGTGGAGCTATTATGTAAGTAAATCCCTTTCTATAAATTAAGACGATCCCCCGACCACTTCTCACGAGTGGCCATAAGATCGTCCAACTCAGCGTTGGTTCCACTCAGTGACGTCCCCCCCCCCACCACTAACACCACTGAGCAGAACTGCTCAAATTCCAGGGAAAAGCATCCACCGACAAAAGCCCTCACGGACCACGCCCGAGAAACCCACCCGAGAGACTCAAAATGCTCTCTCAGTGCAACCCTCCCCCCCAAAAAAAATCTAAACCTACCCCCTCACCGGGAGCAAAATTCCGGAAGCAACCTAAGAGAGCGAAGCCTCAAAACTCTGCGTCCCATTTTAGTCTCATCTTACGACATGCATGGGCTGCAGTGGAGCTGATACGTAAGTAAAGCCCTGTATAAAAATTAGGACAATCGCTAGACCACTCCATAGTGGCCGAAAGACCGTCACTGAGTGGAGCCAACTCAGCGTTGGCTCCACTCAGTGACGCCCCCCCGACCACTGAGCAGAACCGCTCAAATTCCAGGGAAAAGCATCCACCGACAAGGCCTCTCACGAGCCACACCATAGAAACCCACCCCAGAGACTCAAAATGCTCTCTCAGCGCAAACCCCCCCCAGAAATCTAAGCCCCCCCTCACCGGGAGCAAAATTCCGGAAGAAACCTAAGAGAGCGAAACCTCGAAACTCTGCGTCTCATTTTAGTCGCCTCTTACGACATGCATGGGCTGCAGTGAAGCTGATACGTAAGTAAAGCCCTGTATAAAAATTAGAACGATACCTAGACTACTCAATAGTGGCCGAAAGATCGTCCAACTCAGTTGGTTCCACTCAGTGATGCCCCCCCCCCCCCCACCACCACCACCGAGCAGAACCGCTCATATTCCAGGGTGAAGCATCCACCGACAAAGCCCATGACGGGCCACGCCAGAGAACATCCACCCCAGTGACTCAAAATTCCTTCTCAGGGAAAATCCCCGAAATCTAAGTCTCCCCCCCTTTCTTCCGGAATTTTGCTCCCCACTGGGAACAAAATTCCGGAAGAAACCTGAGAGAGCGAACTCTCGAAACTCTGCGTCCATTTAGTCGCCTCTTACGACATGCATGGGCTGCAGTGGAGCTAATCTTATCCCAGCCACTGCGGGTAGCCCAACCCTGAATGTATATATAAATAAAGTTCTTTGATCATGGCAGGAGGGTAACAGCAATAGCCTGAATGTCCTTAAAAGCTGTTGTCATGGCTGGAACACGGCAATAGCCGAACCTCGGTTAAAACTTCATTGACTACAGCATTGCTATCCGTTACCCTGGAAGTCCTTTTTAGGACGTCCAGGTTAACGGATATCCGCTTTCTCAAAATAATTTTGATGTATACATAAAATTAATGAATATTTTTAAAATTTACAATATTAGTGATTCAGGCATAACTTAATTAATTAAATACAAATGTAAAAAGTAATTAATTAAAAATAAATGTAAAAGGTAATTAATTTTTTCAATATTTTCTTTCCTAAAATAGGACTGCTGGCTGTAGTGCTCTTATTATGTTTCTTACAACCTATTGTCTCCATTTTAGACACAACTATTTGTATTCCAGGAAAAAAGTCAGGTATAATTACATAAATTTTCACATTATTTACTTAACATTGAAATCTGGTGATACAAAATTTTATACTGTTGATATTTTGTGAAATCTTTTATAATAAAAGGTCGTTTACTATTATTTATTTTATATTAGAAGAATGAAAGTTTCTCAAATATTAGCAGAATATTATAATTTGGTTCAATAATAATAATATTTTTTAAATTAATAATTAATCAATGAATTTATCAATAAATAATTACAAAAAAATTTTTTTTCATTTTAGATATTCAATTTCCATCTACTGACCGAGCCTTCTCTGTTAACACTCAAATAAATCATTTTAATAAACAACGCACTATAGAAATGACCGAAATTGTTGACGAGGATCTCAAAAGAGCTGCTGTTGAATACACCAGTGTCAATCGTAAAGTGAAATACATTGTTAATCTCCAAGAAAAAACATACATAACACTAGATTACGGTGCTTATGGTAAGTTCTTCAATACATTTATTCTCCTTTATATTCTAACGTAATTTGATTGTCCATTTGATTTAGTTTTAGTAGCTGCAGATAACTTTCTGATAATTCATTTCTTTATGCATTACTTGCAGGCATCGAATGTTTAGAAGAGAAAAAGCTACCGCAGCCATCAGTGGATTATCTATTCACGGAAGAGATGTTCGACTATCCTCTTGGAATCCGGAATTACATACAAACGATACTTTCGACACCAGAATATGCTGCCAAATTGCAATTTAGTCAGAGTATTGAACCAGTTAACGACGTGCATGTTGAAAAATGGAAACTGTGTACTTATGATTCATCAACCGATTTTACTCTTTCTATAGAGTTTTCATTTGCCAGTAAGTCTTTTACTTAGCGCTTTTGTTTCACTGCTAATGTATCTAATGTAATATATAAGTAGTTGAATACAGATCCGACATTGTGAATGCAGTTTTGGATCATGCAGTAATCCTCCAACTTCTCAAGAGATACAATTACCTTATGTTTTTTTTATTTTTTTCATATAATTTATTCCCCAAAAGTCCAGATCCAATAACCAAGGGCTTGATGGAGACCAAGCCGTTGGTTTTTCACTCCCTTAATCATGCAGGATGGAGCATATAGCTGGCCCTCTGCGGGTAGTGAGGCTAGCGATTAGGTCTGGTTCAATAGGGATTGCTTTAGGACAGTGTTTCTCAACCTCTGGTCCGCGGACCACAGGTGGTTCGCGACGATGAAACAGGTGGTCCGCAGGCAAACTTAAATAAATAAATATATATTTTTTAATTATCCAAACAAAACAAATTAAAATTGAATGTTCATTCCATGAACATTCTGCCGCTACAATATTTTTTTTTAGCGCCAGAATGACTAGTAATAAAAGAAGGGGTGAAGTGAACAGCAATATGGTTTTATTGCTTCTGCCTTTCCTTGCTTTTTTTTTTTTAAATTTTCAGTAAACATGAGTTATACACATTTCAACCAATTGCTTGTTTTGTATTGATTTTTATTGTTGAAGGGTTTCCTCCTTCGACCAAAGCTCAATATATCTTCAGAAGTGCTAAGTAATACTCGCACAAAGTGTGTCGTGAGTTAACCAGTGTTTATATATTTTTCGGAAACGTTTTTTTTTTTTAATAATGGAAAAGTGGCTTAGAACTAGGACTTTGAAAAGAAAAGATGATGCTAACACTAATTGTGATACACGTGTTGTATCGGCCAGTAAATCTGATACTATTACAGAAGAAGAAGAAACAAGCAATTCAAAGAAAAAATACAGTATGAGATGTAACAATTCATATTTAGAAATCGGGTTTACTTGGTGTGGAGAAGAACGTTAACAGAAACCTCAGCGTGTTTTGTGTTATGTAGTGTTGTCGAACGAGTGCATGAAACCTACGAAACTCCGACGATATTTAGAAACTAAACATTGTGATGTGAAAAATAAGCCAATTAAATTTTTTCGGTGACGATTAGGGACATTAAATCATGGGAAAGATATAGTTTCGGCCATGGGTTCCATTAATAGCAAAGCACTGGAAGCATCCTATCTCTTAACTTTGCGCATAGCGAAAACAGGGAAACCTCATTCTATCGGGGAAAATTTACGACTTCCAGCTATAAAAGATGTGGTAAAAACTATGTTTGGCAACAAGTTACCAAAAGATATTGATTTGATTCCTCTTTCAAATGACACTGTCGGTCGCAGAATTAATGATATGGCAGGTGATGTAGAATCTCAGTTAATCCAAAGAGTTAAGAAGAGCCTTTATTATGCATTACAAATAGACGAGACTACTGATGCTACAAATGATGCGCAGTTAATATGCTACGTAAGATATGCGCATGATAACAACATTCATGACGATATTCTGTTTTGTAGAACTTTGTCAACCCGAACAACTGTAGAAGAAATATTTCACACTCTCAATAATTGCATAATACACAAAGGCATCCAGTGGGAAAAATGTATGGGCTTCTGTTCGTATGGAGCTCGACCCTTGCAGGCAGGCATAGTGGGGTCGTTTCTAAGGTCAAAGAAGAAGCTCTGGCTGGGTACATTATTTCATACATATGGAAGCGTATGCCTCCTGAATTTAAAACTGTGGTATACAACGCTGTCAAGCTAGTTAATTTTATTAAGGCTCGACCGTTAAATAACTGATTATTTTCAGTACTCTGCGATGAAATAGGCAATAAATATATACAACATTTGCTTCATTCTGAAATTCGCTGGATTTCCAGGGCAAGGTCATTTCAATTAAGGCACAAAGTTTTATTGTTTGTAAATGAACGTAATTCTGATTTTGCATCACTCCTTCTTGACGAAGCATGGTTATCAACACTATCCTATCTTTGAGACATTTTTTCGAAATTAAATGAACTAAATCTCTCCCTTCAGGGAAATTCTTTAACTGTTCTTGATGCTTATGACAAAATAAAGGCATTCGCGAATAAAACTAGTGTTATGGATTAGTTATGTAAAAGACAGACAATTGGCACCTTTTCCAACATTGGATTCCTTTTTTAGTGGAAAATGATATTTTTGTTGGTTCTGAGTTTCTGGAAAGGGTTTGTGACCACCTCAAAACTCTGAATAACTTTTATAAGAAATTTCTGTGGATTCGCGATCCATTTCAGGCTTAGTCACGTGAACGACCTTTCGTTATCGAAAAAAAAGAACAGTTAATTGAGTTTTCAAGTGACAGTGAGCTTAAAATGCAACTCCGTGATCTTCGTTTGGCTCGATTCTGGATCTCGCCTTCAGTGACAAGTGAATTTCCCGAATTATCTGAAGAAGCATTGAAAATCGTCACGCAGTTTTCTACAATTTATCATTGTGAGAAAGGATTTTCATCGCTCCTTCAAATAGAAATTTCTTCTTCTTCCTCCCCTCAAGTATTAGGCCTAGTGGCCTGTTACACGGCTATCCTTGGCCCTTCTAAGCCTGTCCCGAGGATAAGGTGACTAATCCTATGCTTCCCGGTGTGTCATACGTCTATAAATACCTTTAATCACGGGGCTGGTTTGCTTGCCTGCAGTAGGGAAACCCCCAGATAAACTGGGGAGAAAAATTCTGCAGTCCACGCCCAAGACCGGCTAACTTGGCTATGTCTGAAAAAGATCCTTAAACTCCTCACGTCGGCCACGGGAATCGAACCCATGACACTCCTTTCCTAGGTATATGGTTGCGAAGCGCATAGCCACTCGGCTAACTGCGCGGACTCAAAAACAAAATACAGAAATCGTCTTAGTGTGTGTGCCGATCTTCGACTGAAGTTGACCAATATTGAGCCAGATATCCAGCAACTTTGCAAGGGCCGAGAAGCTCAACCATCTCATTTAAAGTAAGTAGCAACATAATTATATCACATTATTTATTTGTTTAATAAAAATTAAAACTTTGTTCAATGATGATACACTTTTAATCGTTTTACTTCCAATTTAATTATGTTTCCATATGTATTCAAAAGATGCTTTTAGATTTATTATGTTATAAACGCACGTTTTTTCTCAAATGCTTGTAATCCCCACACAGGTTTTTAAACAAATTACATAACTTAGTGGTCCGCAGAATCGTTTTAGGAATTTTACTAGTCCTTGGGCTAAGAAAGGTTGAGAAACGCTGCTTTAGGACGTTTGTGTTTCACAAGATCATGTTCACAAGATTTTTCTAAGGAACCAAGGAGCATCAAAATCATGCATAGGCATTAATTTTGGATAGTTTGAAGTTTTCTTGATTTTGGAAAGAGATGTATGCCTCCAGACCGATGATCCATATGTCATTATTGATCTGATGATTGATTTGTAAATAAGTAATTTATTATCTGTTCTTAAAGAGCTGAGTCTGCTGATCAATGGGCAAAGTTGGGCAATTGCTTTATTTGACTTGGCGTAAATATAAGATATATGGTGTTCAAAGCATAGTCTTTTATCAAGTTGAATTCCCAGATATTTGGCTTCTGTTTTCTATGGAATGGTAGTATCAAATATGCTTACTGAGCTATGAGGTGATGTTTTCTTTTAAAATAGAATCGCCCCACTTTTTTTCTGCGTTTACGTCTTCATTTTCTTCATTTCCTAAACCACAGTTCAAGATCATCAGCTGCATTTTGTAGGCGCTTGTTGTTAGTTTCAGGCTGAGCGATCTGGTAAGAATGGCTGTGCCATCTGCATAATAAGTGGATATAGTAAAATTTGTACGAGGGATATCAGCCATATAAATGAAGAACGTAAGTAGCCTTGTGGAACGCCTGCTGTAATTTTACGTTCAGAGGATCTGAGGACTTGTATTTTAACTTTGAATTTTCTGTCCTTTAGATAACATTTTATAAGTAGAATGAAATGAATTTGAAATTTCGTTGTTATTAGTTTATAAAGGAGGCCGTTATACCACCCTTTATCAAATGCTTTGGCTATGTCAAGGAAAATGCACCAGTTTGTTGCTTCCAGTTGAATCCGGTTGCGATGTATTCTACGATTCTCTGGACCTGCTGTACCGTAGAATGGTTTGGTAGGAATCCAAACTGTTTCTCAGGAATGATGTTGTTGATGTTGGATGCTTCTTGCAGTCTTGTTAGAATGTTTATTCTAATAGCTTTCCAAGACAGGAGAGAAGGCTAATTGGTCGATAGTTTTGAAGAAATTTCAAATCTTTTCCTGGTTTGGGAATAAAATTATATCTGCTGTTTTCCATCTATTTGGAAAATGGCTAAGTCTGAGCGTTGCATTTGTGATAGCAACTATATGCATGATGGCTTTTTGTAGGAGACATTTAATAACTTTGTCTGTGATTCCATCCGGGCCAGGAGCCTTTTTATTCTTGAGGTTTTTTTTTTTTTTGGATGATTCCACGGACTTCAGCTGTAGAGCTGCAAATATGTAGTTGGGACTGACGTGTAGTTCAAGACTGTCTGTGAATGCTTTCACTATATGATGGAATGTATTGGTGGAACATAATTTGGTGTCTTTCAGAGAGATCTGAAGAATTTCCATAGAGATTGTGATGAATTGTGAATCATCATAGAGATGATGATGGGCTCCCTAACGCCAAAGATGGCATCCAGATCCAAAAATAGCAAAGTTCTTGCCGGTGAGTTGTAGGCAGCACAGATTTTAAGTTTACCAGCTATGTTAGTGTGAACTTCAATGCCTGTAATCTCGAGGGTAATGGTTGGAGGGTTATTTAATGAATGGTGTTTAATGTAATTTTTAATAAAGATGACAGTGCCACCGCCTCTGTAGTATAGTCTGTCGTTTCTGTGGAGCAACAATCCTTGGGATTATCTGCAGGTCTTAGATGAGTTTCATTTATTAAAATATCTGTGTGATATCTCTGTGCGAATTCGTGGAGTTCTAAGATCTTACTAGTTAGGCCGTTGGCATTCCAAGCTATAATCTGTAGTGAATCCGGGCGATATAGTTTTGTTTTTACTGTGATAGTCCCAAGACGTTGTCGTAGTAGTGTTATAAGAAGAAAAAAACAGTCGTTTCTCAGGAAAGCCAATAATATGAGCGAAATTGATCCCGACGATTTCATTAAAACACTAGATAGAAAATTGGCATTGGAACTGCTAGAAATTCATTGAAAAAATTCGAAGTAGAGTGGACTGGTTTCCTGAACTTGTGCTCAATGACAGGAAATTACTCCGAAGGAGAAGACACACTCCAGGGGAAGTAAAATTAGATTTGGTAATTTCTTCACCCACTGATTATAAAGAGGTTCCTGTGCGCAACAAGCGTAAAGCAACAGAATCCACAGGGACGACTAGATGGAGGAAGATGTCTCCATTACTGACTCCTCTACCTCTCCCAAAGAGAAGGTACCTTTGATTGTCCTTCGGGAAAAGTACAGATGGACGACTCTAAGGGCCAGTATGACAGAGCTGCAAATAATTTACACACGGGTTAAAAATGTGGACGATGGAATAGAGATCCAGCCCGCCACAGTGGAAGATTATTGTAAACTAACTAAAACGATGGATGGCCTGGGTATGCAATACCACACATTCTCCCTCATCTCTGAAAAAAACCTAAAGGTGGTGCTCCGAGGTATGTCGAAGGACATCACCATGGAGAAGATAGCAGCAGATCTCTGCTACCACGATTTAACACGATCCCGATGCCACTAGTTCTTGTAGAGATTCATAACTCCTACAAAACCATTTATAATATAACATTAATCTGTGGGCTTAGGATCACACCTGAACTTTTAAGGAAAAAAGCTTCATCTGGTCAATGTCACAGATGTCAAAAATATGCACATGCTAAAAAAGCTATGTAGAGCTGACTACAAGTGTTTGAAATGTGGTGAGGGCCACCCCACTAACACCTGCACCAAGCCGAAAACTACCCGGCCAAATGTGCCAACCGCAATAGCCCACACCCAGCCAGTTATATAAAAGCCAAAAAAAAAAACAAAAGCCTAGTTACAAGTAATCAGTTCACCTCTTTTTCTTGTATGCAGACATCAGAAGCTTCTGTTCCCTAGTCTCTCGAAGTCCAACATAAGAAGACAGAATTGCAGCTGCCGCAGGCAGAGCTTTAAGACTTTAATAAATCCAACCCATCATTAAATTGTACAAAAAGATTCAGATGAAACACAATCCATTCTAACATCACTCACTGATGATCAGAAATAGTATGCAAGACACAAGACGTTGCTGTCTATAAGGGTGAAGCAAAATGCTTTTATAATCCCTGCTATCTGATGAGGTTGCTGTATAGGGAAAAGTTTATGACCTAAGTGCTCTGCCTGAGTGGGTGCGAGTTATAGATCCTCGTTAGGAATTAGGATGGCCTTAGGTCTCCTATATTTGAAGAAATCTGCTTCGTCATAATTTGCTGCTTGTAGTGCAGTTTGCTTCACATCCAAATGTACAAGTTCATTTGGATGTGAAGACGATGCTGAGAAGAACTTTACTGCTGAAGATCGCAGGAAAGAGTAGATGCAGGGGATATTTGTATCCCGGTGGAGTTGGACATTTCTGATATACCATGGTGCGTTTAAGATCATGCGGAGACATTTGTTTTGCACGCTTTGTAATTTGAGGATATTTGTACTTGAGGTGTGGCTCCAGGCTGGGGACGCATAAGTAATAATAGGTCGAATCATCAACTGATAAAGGATCAGTTTAATTTTGGTATCCAGCTTGCTATTCATATTGATGAGAGGGTAAAGCTGTGCAATAATTTTTGATGCCTTTGTACATGAGGCTTTTGTGTGTGGACTGAAAGTTAGTTTTCTGTCCAGCAGTACACCCAGATATTTGGCTTCTGCTTTCCAGGAAATCTTGGTATTAAATAGGAACACGTTGAATATTAAATAGGATCATCTTTGAGAGATATTGAGTTTTTAGTGAAGAGCATGGCGATACTCTTCTGAGGGTTTACTTGCAATCTCCATTCCGAGAGAACCAGTACTCTAATTTCAGCAGGTTTTCTTGCAGTTTCTTGGTGACAAGGTGGGGCTTAATAGATCTGGCTAGTATAGCTGTGTCGTCCGCGTATAGGGCAATGATAGATGACATTGGATTGTGCGGAATATCCGCCATGTAAATCGAGAAACGTATCTGTGCCAGTAGGGACCCTTGAGGCACTCCTGCCAAGATTCGTCGCTGGGTAGATAATATATCATTTAGTTTGACTTGCATTCGTCTGTCACTAAGAAATGATTTTATAATTTGGACTAGATCTAATGGAATGCTAGCTAAAATCAACTTGTATAGTAGTCCAAAGTGCCATACTTTGTCGAATGCCTTTTCTAAGTCAAGAAAAACTGCTCCGGTGTATTGATGTCAATTGTAGCTTGTGGTTATGAAATCGATTAGTCTGTGAATTTGTTTCAGTGGTACTGTGAAGCTACAGACAACCCAACTGTTCTGTAGGAAGGATGTTTAATTATTTTTACTGAAAGTGGAATTCTGGAAAGGATAGCTTTTCCTGCTATTTTGCTCAAATTAGAACTTTGAGGCTTCTAAGGATCCTTGCCAGGCTTATAAATAGGGACCACGTCTGCCAACTTCCATGCAGAGGGAACGTACTTGAATCTGAATGGCATTTATTATTGTTGTAAGATGTACAATGACTTTTTGGAGCAGCAGCTTAATAACTTTTGTTGGATATGCCTGACGGCATATCCAACAAAGTTATTAAACTGCTTTCCTGGAGCTTTTTTTATTCTTTAATTTTTTTTATAATGTCATAAATTTCAGCTGGAGAAGTAGATGTGAGTTGGCTGGTACAGGTATCAGACCGCTTTAATACGTGTCTGACGTGGCGGTTGACTTTGCAAATACGATTGACATTTAGATTGTCGTATGAAGGGCTACACTGTTTTTCTATCAGCTATAGTTTCGGCTTTTTCTTCATCTGTGTAAACAATGTTCAGATCAGATTTGAGAGGGGGAAGAGATTTGTTTTCGTTTTTGATGTTTCTCAGCAGCTTCCAGATGGTTTGATCACCGGATGATATGGAGGATAATTTGTAGCTTATCTCTGTAGGCTTTAAGTGCATCTCTCACTGCACTGTTCATTTTGTTCAGATATGTTTTGTCTTGGGGTGCTCTGGTGTTGTGGTATCTTTTTCTTGCTTTATTGTTTTCCCTGATTAAGTGCATTATATCATCTAGTAGTCATTTAGGCATAAAAACAGTTGACTGTGAGGAGATAGATGCTATGGCTGCGTTGATTTGATCAGTACGTTTATTGACTGCAGATTCGATTTCATCCTTGGAATTAATATGGGACGGGGTCAATGTAGTTTAGAAGCATTTTGGATAATTTTTCCCAAGGTATGAAGGTGTGAGGCGATTGGGGACGTCCCCTCTGATAACCCAGTTGGAGCAGAATAGGATTGTGGTCTGATGATAATTCCTTCAGTGATTCCATAGTGGACTGCAGGTTAACATTCTGGAGAACGACTAAATCCAAGACATCGGAGGAACCAGTCGGACTGTGGTGAATTGGCACTGAGGGGGCCAGCCACAGCTGCGCAATTTGAGCTTGAGTAGTTAAAGAGGATGCGGCCATTCCTATTTATAGACCTACTGCTCCATGTATGATGTTTTGCGTTTAAATCTCCGGCGATAACGATCGGTAGTTTAACTCCGAGGATGGCATCCAGATCTGTGGTGAGCAATGTTTTTGATGGAGGGCTGTAAGCAGCATAGACTTTAAGATTTCCGACAGAGTTAGTGATGATATTGATACCTGTGACTTCGAGATTAGTGGTTGTAGGGATGGCTACAGCGTGATGGTTGATGTGATTTTTGATGAGGATGGCTGTACCACCACCTCTATAATCAAGCCTATCATTCCTGTAAAGTCGGTATCCTTTGAATTTGGGATTGTCAGCAGGTCTCAAATGAGTTTCATTAATTAGTAATATATCTGGATTATATCTGTCATTGAATTCTTGTATTTCTAATATTTTATTTTTGAGACCGTTAGCATTCTAAGCAATAATATTTAAAGAATCTGAGGTGAATGTTTTCCTATGCATTGGAGAGTGCAGATAAAATGGACTGAGTTTGCTGTAAAAATCTTTTTGTAGTGCTTGGTGATGGATTTGAGTTACTGAAATCCTGTAACATATTTGCAAGAGAAGAGGTGATGATGGTTGTTATATTTGAATGAGGATTTGGCATATTCTGGTCCTGGACTGTCTTTTTGGGGAGGACCACGTTGGCATATGTTCTTGTTTGGTGTTGAAGGTTCATTTTCTTGGGGGGGGGCTCAGTTCATGGTGGGTGAACATCTGTCATCCTGTTCAAACTGTTGGGAGATTGATGAACGTGAATTTCTGGAGCTCTCGCTTTTGATAATGAGGTAGATTGACTGATTAACTCAGTTTGTTTTGGGGTGGCAAATGCACCCTATAATTAGCAGGGTGAGGGCCACCTCAATTAGCGCACTTAGCCGGGGTTGTTTTTGGCTTGGAGCAGGTATATGTGGGGTGGGTGTCACCACATTTCAGACATCTGTATTGAGCTTTGCATAACTTCTGTCATGGCCAAATTTCTGGCATCTATGGCACTGCCTATAAGAGGCCCTCTTCCTAAGTGGCTCCGGAGAGACCTTAAGCCCACAGATTGTCTTCAAGTTGTATATGTTTTTGTAGATATTATGTATCTCCACCAAAACCAAGGCATAGGGGTCTTTTTTTGATTTGTACATTATGCTGACCTTTATGGGAGGCAGATCTTGCATGTTAAGGTCAGCAGCTATTTCATCTGTTTCGATGTCTTCTGATACTCCTCGGAGTACCACTTTTAAATTTTTCTCCGAGGTAAGTGTGAATGTATGATATTGGATACCTCTTATATCCAACTCCTTTGTTAAACTTCTGTAATCAGCCACTGTAGCTGGCTGAATTTTGATGCCCTCCTCTATGTTTTTAGCAGTGGAGTAGTTAATCTGCAGGCTGGCCATGGTGGTTTTTAAGGCTGTCCATATCTGTTTCTCCCTTAGAATGATTGGCGGCACCTTTTCATTGGTGGAACCAGAGGAATCTGAATTGGGAGTGTCTTCGTCCATACCAAAAACATTTGTTGGTTCAGAAGCGAGAGTTTTTCGCTTTTTATGATCGTGGGTCTCTCCTTTATCAGAGGGATTAGAGGCAGAGACCATTAAAATTGAGCTTTTCCTCCGTTTGAGGAATGTCTTCATTTTTCTCATCATCAACGCCAGGTAAGGAAAATAAGTTTAAGTAGCCAGGCCATTCTTGTTCAATTTTTTTAAGTAGCTTTTTAATGAGAGTGACTCTAGCCCTTTGTCAAGCGAATCAATGATCACGTCGTGATCGATCATGTTAGCATGCCATTTCATCTTGATATGCAATGGCATGCTAACATTTTTTAAAGTTTATTAACAAGTATAATTAATTAACATATTTTGAAATTTATTAACAAGTATAAGAGCCGGCTCTTCATCGAGCAATTCGGTGACGACGTCTAGGTCAGGCACGCTCATATCGATTTAATTGCGCATGAGCGCAAGTAGAAATCCCGCAGGTCTAGAGACCTGCCAGCAGAATTTTTGTAGAGAATCCCGAAGCCGCAAAGGACTGCCAGCAATACCGAGCTTTCGCTAAACGCGCGAAGCAATAGTAATTAGTGAAGGGCTGTGAAATTCAGAAAGTTGCATCAAAAGTCAAAGTCTTACCTTCTACTCTACTATCAATGAAGATTCACAAAATCTAAAACTCGCTAATCAACACTAAAACCAAAAGAAGCAAGTAAATCGCCATTAATCTCGTCCGCGCCATCATTCTCAGAAATAGTATGAGTTCTTAAAAGAACTGGACGATGGACTGAGTCCTTGACTCTTTATCCTGTCATCTGAATGAAGAAAATCTGTGTGGATGGAGTGTTATTGAGCTAAAAGCTCCAGTCATGGCTGGATAACAACAATAGTCGAGCCTGAGTTAAAACTTCATTGGCTACAACATTACCCTGGAAGTCCTAAAAAGGACTTGTTCCTCACATTCGTTTACATCAGAAATAGTATGAACTATTGAAATATTAAATATTAAAGCTCTGATCATGGCAAGAGGGTTTGCCATCCATCCATTACCCTCCAGTTCTCGATTCACTTACTTAATAAAAAAAATGCAATATTCATTTGGGTGTCTTAACATATTTAATTAAATTATAGTAATTATTTTTAAAAAGATAATTTACAATAAATATAACAAACTTTATTTCATATAACAGTAGTTTTTTAAGTTTAAAATCTTAATTGTTGTGGAATATGCATTATTTCTCTCATTTATAATTTCTATACATTCTACTCAATCCTTCTTCCTTCCTAATCTTATATATCATGTATGCCCATAATTATAAATTAGAAAAAAAAATTGAAGCCTTCCTCTTTCGGAATTTACCAGATTTTTATCCTTTCATCATTTTTGTTTTGTTTTTCAATAATAAAATCGTGTGTCGTAGAAAGAGCGTTGACATAAAATGATACATGGAAATAAAAATCGACAAATGTAGTAGTGTTTTTTGTTTTGTTTTCAATTGCTTTTTTATTTATATTTTATTATTTAAACGACGAAATATGTTATCTGAAATTTCTAGTTTTTTTTCGGTTTATTTCTGACCGGTTTTTTTTTTCCTCGATTTAAAAAAAAACTCTTTGAGGTGTCAAAGCAATTAAGAATGACAAGATATTAATAAGAAGTAATATAACAGCATGATTTAACTCCTCTGCTAAGTGAAGAGGTGTTTTAAACATCTTTTAATATATCATTATACATTATGTTTAAATGGGTACTGAGACCGTACTCTATATATGAATATATGAGAGATATCTAAATCTTCCAATTTATGGTTATTTCCTCTTTTTTAAACAGTTTTTCATACTATAATCAGCAATATTTTTATTAAAGTATCCTACATTGAAATATTATAAGTGTTTTTTTTTTTATTTATTAAGAAATATTTAGCACACATATATATATAGAAAGTGCAACCTGTACTTAAAGAAAGAAACAATAGGTAGAATAACTATATAAATGCTTTGTCTAGAATACAATTATTATAAAGAGCATTAGTATCAACTATCCTTGTTTCTCTTATTATTTTAAGTTTGAATAAAATATAAATAAAATGTTTTAAATAATAAAATGTTTTGTATAATAACATGTCTTGTTGTTAGTTAAATTTATTTATAACGGAAAAAATAGGAATATTTAGATATTAAAATAAAGGGAAGCCCAATTATTCCAACACCAAATGATAAATTATAAACAATTTTATGAAAATTTTATGAAAATCGAAAGTCATTAACAACTCGAATGAGTTGTTAATGACTTTTACAATCTAACTAAATTTGCATTCGTACCGTAAGTTAGATGTTATTCAGTGGTGATATCTGGTCTTAGACTACCGTGGGAACATGTAAAGACTTCGTTTCTCGTGAGAATTCGCCTCAAAGTCTATATTTCCAAGTCTCGCTGTTCATTGTCATTCGAGTGTGATTTGAGTGTTGATTGCAGTCTCACGATAGTCCTTTAGTGTGGTGTATTTTGTGTTTATACGATATACGGAAGTCCTTGAGATCCAGCTCAGGTAAGCATATATTTGAATATTTTAAACATGGACAATTTAAGTCCCGATGACTTTATCCAATCGCTGGATAAGAAGCTGGCACTCGACCTCCTCAAAAAACTGTTGAAGAAATTTGAGGTAGAGTGGCCAGGGTTTCTAAACCTATATTCAGCGACAGACGACTCCACAGAAGGGGACAACTCAACACCAGGGGAAAAAGGGAAGACGAACCTGATAATCTCTGCTCCCACTCCAAAACATGATACAGAAACCCATGCACGGAAAAAACGTAAAACAGCGGAGACTCAGATAAACGAGGGGATGGAAGAATATAACCCTAACACTGACTTCCCCACATCCAACAACGAAAAAGTTCCTCCAATTGTTCTACGGGAAAAAGAACGTTGGACGGCCTTTATGCCTATTATGCAAAACCAACAAATTGCCTATTCATGGGCAAAAAACGTAGATGACGGAGTTAAAATCCAGCCTGCCACAGTAGGCGACTACAGACTCCTCACAAAAACCATGGACGAGTCAAATATTAAATATCATACTTACTCACTGAAGTCGGAGAAAAACCTAAAAGTTGTACTCAGGGGAGTAACAGAAAACATCTGCACAGATGAAATTACTGAAGACCTCTGCCTCCACGATCTCCCACCTGTCAAGGTTAGCAGAATGCTACGGGCTGACAAGAGTCCAATGCCCCTAGTACTCGTTGAGATACCCAAAACACACCAGAACATATACAACATAACAACGATCTGTGGTCTGAAAATCACAACAGAACCACTAAAGAAAAGAGCCTCGTCGGGCCAGTGCTACAGATGTCAGAAGTACGTACACGCACAGAAACTCTGCAGAGCAGACTACAAATGCCTCAAATGTGGGCAAAACCACCCCGCAGCAACCTGCTCAAAACCCAGGACCTCACCAGCCAAATGCGTGAACGGCGGGGGCCCCACCCGACAAACTACAGAGGCTACAGTCACTACCCTAAGAATAAAACAGACAACAAAAGGAAACAGATCTCTCAACCCTGCCCACAGGCACCAGAGTTGACGGCTCCCCAGTTGCCTGACACTCAACAAAAGACAACAAAATACCAGCTCTCACAAATGGAAAATACCAACAGTCTGGAAAGCCACCGTCGAAACAGGATATACGCCGAAGTAGCCCGCTCATCCAAAGATATCCAGCAGGACCAAATTCTTCCGAACATTACAACAGTCATCACAGCCTCATTGGCAAACATGCTTCAAGATTTCAGTAAGTCAAACCCTTCACCAAACTACAAAAAGATTTCTAAAAGAAACTCAAACCATATTATCAATGCTTGTTAATGAATAAAATTAGATTACTCCTAGACTCACTACAGATCGCCGCTTGGAACGCCAATGGCCTAAAAAACAAGACACTGGAGCTTCAAGAATCCTCTCACAGATACAACCCTGACGTCATCCTAATTAATGAAACTCATCTAAGACCTGCAGACAATCCAAACTGAGAGGCTACACACTATATAGAAATAACCGACTGGACTACAGAGGTGGTGGTACAGCCATATTTATCAGGAACTGCATCAGGCACAATGGAATACTCACCCCTCTAACCTCCAACCTAGAACTCACCGGTGTCGAAGTCCACACAAAGTCAACTGGAAGACTTAAAATCTACGCCGCCTACAACTCCCCTGCTAAGACCCTGCTATTTTCCGACTTGGATGCTGCACTAGGCAAAAATGAATCCATCATCGTCGCTGGGGACTTAAACTCCAAACATCCCTCCTGGAACAGCAGAACCACAAATAAAAATGGCCGTATCCTCTTCAGCTACACAGGACTAAACAACGCTGTCGTAACAGAACCCACTGAACCAACCCACCACAGCCCAACTGGCACAGCCAACATCCTAGACATCGTCAAATACCAGCACAGCATTCAAGCACTGAACGAATTATCATCAGACCACAACCCAATCCTACTTCACTTAGGGAAGAAAGACCAGTCGCCTCCCCCCCCCCCAAACCTCCATTTTCTGGGAGAAACTTAGGAAAGTGCTACCAGAACACATTGGTCCGGTTCCCCATATAAAAGCCAAGGAAGAAATAAACACGGCAATAAAGAACCTCACCAATCAAATCAATAAAGCCATAACAGCAGCCGCAGTATCCACGATTACCCACAAACAAAATCGTCTCCCGGAAGAAATCATGGACTTAATAAGGAAAAAAAAAACAGACAAAGAAAAAGATATCACAACACTCGTGCTCCCCAGGACAAAACAGCCCTCAACAGATTAAACAAATCTATCCGAGAAGCTCTTCAGAACCACAGGAACCAACAATAGGACAAGCTCACCTCCATCTCCATAGCAGATCATTCCATATGGAAATTCCTAAACAACCTCAGGAACAAGCGCAAATCCCCCCCCCCCTCTGCAAGTAGAACAGCACCTTGCATACACAAATGCTGATAAAGCCGAAGCCATAGCAAGAAACCTAGAGAAACAATGCAGTCCTGCATATGAGAACCTAAACATCAGCCATGTATACAAGATCCATCGTAAAGTCAGGTTCACAGTAAATCGTCCCGATGTCAATCCAAGCCCTATAATACCTACCTCACCTACCGAAATAACCGGCATCATTAACCATCTCAAGATCAAAAAAGCCCCAGGTCCTGATGGCATCACTAACCAAGTCATCAAGGCACTACCACGCAAAGCCATAGCACATCTGACAAACATCATAAACTCCATCCTCAAATGGCAGCACTTCCCCCAGTCATGGAAAATAGCTGACATCATCCCAATTCACAAACCAGGCAAAGACCCACACCTACCTGAAAATTACCGTCCCATCAGCCTGCTATCCAATTTAGGGAAAATAGCTGAGAAAAGCATCCTCATCAGACTCCAAGATCATGTCAACCAACTAAATATCATTCCACAAGAACAGTTTGGCTTCTGTCAAAATCACAGCACCACCCAACAGATCCATAGACTGGTAGAATACATCACCACAGGATTTAATTGGAATCAACACACTGGAGCCGTCTTCCTAGACATCTCAAAGGCCTTCGATAAGATCTGTCACCAAGGCCTCCTCTACAAACTTATCATCGCTAATCTTCCACTAAACATGATACACCTGATCAAATCATACCTCTCCAACAGGAGGATGCAAGTCGAAACCAATGAAACAGTCTCAACCCAACGGAAAATCCTCGCTGGAGTTCCTCAAGAATCACTGCTAGCCCCGATCCTGTTCAACATCTATATGGCAGACATACCTCAAAATCCTCTCACATCCACCATCGCCCTTTATGCTGATGGCACGGCTATTCTAGCCAGATCTCGTCAACCATATCTCGCTACCAAAAAACTACAAGATACCATCCTGAATCTATAAAAATGGTTTAAAGACTGGCGACTACAATTAAACCCTCAGAAAAGCAAAACGATACTTTTCACAAGAAGACGAGCATCCCCCAAAGGAGACGTCACCCAGTTCATCTCCAAAATTCCCTGGAAAACTGAAGCAAAATACCTCGGAATAATTCTAGATAAGCGATTATACTTCGACAGCCACATCAAGAGCACATGCACCAAAGCTTCAAAAGTTATCGCCCAGCTATACCCCTTGATCAACAAACACAGCAAACTGAGCTCAAGAAGCAAAATTCTACTGTACAAAACAGTGATCCATCCCACAGTTATATACGCCTCCCCAGCATGGAGCCATACCTCCAAGACAAACATCCTCGAGCTACAAAGACTACAGAACAAGTGCCTGTGAATGATACTGGATGCCCCGTGGTTCACCAGGAACGCCCAGATCCACCGGGACATAAATATTCCCTACATCTCTCCACTACTACGCTCCCAATCAGAAAAATTCTTTATGAAGACATCTGCGCATGCAACCCAACTAATAGAACAAGCCGGAAACTATGACGGTAATGACCACTGGAAACATAAAAGACCGAAAGCCATCCTAACACTCAACGACGAATAACCACTTCTGCCCACACAGGGCGAGCTAAAATAGCTCACCAATCTCTCCCATCACTGCTCCCGAAACAGACAACAGGGAATATGAAAAGCGTCAAGCTCCACCCTCTGCGCCATATATGTCCTGCGTCCAAAAAGTCATTACGTTTGGTTTGTCAACTGTGCGTGTTGATGTGTGTACTTACAAAAAATAAAATATACTTACATAAAACGTTAACGGTAAATATTACTGTTAATCTGAAAAGTAACCTTAAAGCATTAATGAAATAATTATATCTTTTTATATATTTAAAGAGTACATCTTTTTATATAGATAGATGTATTATTTTATATTTTATAACTGTTGATAGATAACTGTTAATAATACGTTCCCCTAATGAGCTATTATTTGATGTGTATTATAATATCTAAACACCTGCAGAATCTATATTATAGTAAGAAAGAATATGAAATTTTGGGTGATGCACAAATGATATCAATCTTCCAGTTTTATCTTGCGATCTTTGAGCCTCCATAACTAAGTCGGTTCTGACGACTTCCTTCAGATGAAAACAGCTGAAGTTCAAGGCCATTGTAGAACACCAAGAACCTTTATCGGGGTTTTTCAATGGAAGGTGAGTTAGCTGGTTTCAGTCGGGATGGAGTTTTTTTTTTTTTTTTCCCTCTCTCTCGGAAACAGGTTTTTCATTCCACAGCCAGACAAACTGAACAGTAGAACACACGCAAATTTACACCCAAAAGTATGCTTATAGGCATAGGATTACCAACTTAGTCTACAATTAGGATTACGAGATTCAACAATGCTTGGAAGGTCGTGATTACTTAAGTGCCTGTTAGAACAATTAATTATGTTTATTTAACGTTTATTAAGCCTTAGGCTTAATAAACAATGTACACGCTAGGCTTATTATAGAGATGTGACAAAACTGTATAAAGCAGACGAAACCGTCTTTTATACTAACAGTGCTTCAAAACAGCAGTCGATAAAATGTTAACAATGAAAGTGGAGTATAAGACCGGAAGTTGTGATATTATCTTGTAGTTTCCGTTAGTATAATTCCATCTGTTGTGTATCAACAAAATTGGGACTAGAGTACAGAATACTGCAAAGGTTGGATATTGATAATGATGAGAGATGGTAAAAGAGTGTTTGAGGGAAGTAGTAGCAGGCTGCATACCCAGAGAAAATTAAATCAAATTGAAGAAGTTAAATGAAAGAATGAATAACATCAAGCAGATGCTACAAAAAACAAAAAAAAAAAAAAAACGGACATATCAGCAGTACAAACATGAGCCAGAAGGATGACCGATATGCTAAGAAAGGCCAAAGCAGAGTATGAAAAGAAATTAGCAGTGCAGGCCAAACAGACATGTCTTTCGGTATGTTGCAAGCAAAACAAAAAATGATCATGAGAAAATAATTTTAATGAAAGACGATAGTAGGAAGGTAATTAAAGCAGATGAAATAATTGAATTACTAAGTGACTACTTTGCAATAGTATATCACCCAGGCGGTAGAGATATTGCAGTAAACAAAAGAGGCAAGGGCGTATATGGAAATAGAGAGATATATGAACTGGAGGGTGCATAGCGTATTGCATAACCTTGATGAAGATTAGATGGCAGTGCCTTTGATCACATTGTTTTTTAATTTAAGCCGAAGTTGAGGAAAGAGGGGGAAATAATTCAAATGTATAAAGGAGGCTGTAGCACTGAGGATGCAAATTATCGACTGCTGAGCATCAGTCAATAATTTTTTCATAATATATTTCAAAAGCTGCTACTTTTGAAATGTTTTCTCTCTTCGTTACTGAAGAACACTGTAAAGAGCAGAGATAAGGAGGTTATTATACCTCTTTATAAGACTTTGATAAAACTCCCATCGTAACTGCTGAGCACAGATCTGGTCACTTGACTTTCTTGAGTATAAGGAGAAGTTGGAAAGGATCCAGAGAAGAGTGACCAAGATGATGGAAGGTCTGTGGGATGCACCTGATCAGGATAGATTCAAGATTTATGGATTATAAGCATTCGGAGATAAGCAGGAAGGGATGATATTCCACCTTAGGTAATTGTAAATATAATAATAATAAAAATAAAACGATATTAATCATTTTATTTTTATTTTATTTTTAAAATGTTAAGACTTTTGTTATTTTTTGGCTAATTTGTACAAGAAATTGTCATTTTGTATTACTCTGTTTCGGACATTCTTTTTCCACACAGTTGGAGAAATACTCAAGAATGGTGGTGATGATGTAAAGCGCATGCTCAATGACGAGACATATGTGACGTGTAATACGTTGTCATAGAGACCCTCGCTATGACAACATAGGGCGTATCTATTTTCGAGGGGTAAAATTGTTTACTGAGATTAATGGAGATAAAATTCTGCTATCGTTTTCAACAGATGTAAAGCGATCATGCTGTAAAATTTCCTAAGTAACTGTCATTTCTTATAGTGCGTGCTAGTTTAAAAAAGTCTAGGTTTTTCATCTTAAAAAGACTTTAACTTTGAAAAAAGTTGATATAAACTTTTACCAATCAAAAATACTAGACCATACTAAGGACGTCCGATATACTTAAAGAGGTAATGGCTGTCAGTGGATCCCCAAGAGGGATGAGTTTAGATTCATAGTAAGACCGCTGGAAATAAGTTAATAATAATTCGGAGATGTATTTAAAACAAGATCTCCAGTAATCCCACATGCTGAGTAACTTCTGAAAGCTCAAAATTGTTATATTAATATAAAAGCCATTGTGTATTAACCAATCATATTTCAGGTAAATCTTCCCTGGTAATGAGAGTACTTGTGTTTCCCTGTGGTGCCCCTTGTGACGATTCGAAAAGTTAAGTTACTGGCAGGTTTGCCAATGTATAGATGAGAAGAATGCCATTGCCTCCTGGAACATTGCTTGACGATAGACAGTGCATAATAATGGGTTTTTGAAAGAGCTTTCTTGGCTATTTTAAGAGCAATGGGGAAAAAAGTGGTTGGCTACTGAAATACGCAAGTAGCGAACCTGTGGGACCACCCATTGAAACGTTTTGATCCTGGAGGTATTGTGTAAACCAAGTCACGCAATTTTGCATTGGTAAATAAAAACGAAAAACTGTTCTATCTTATGTATAAATTGGTGTCGAGTTATTGAAGTAAATGTTGTTTATTTTACTATAAATTTTTGCAAACTAAGATAACTTCGAATAATTTTCTACGTTTTTAAAAATTCTATAATGTCGGAAAATATTAAATAAATATTCTGAATAATTTACATAATATTCTCAAAAATGGCTTTTGTGGGGCTTATATATACTGTCCCTCATAACAATGATGAATACTAAGTCTTATTCTTCAAGTAAATTCCTCTTCTGTTTTATAGTACAAAACTGGAAGCCACCCTTCGAAGATAAAACAAATGAGTTTGGTGCATATTCTGTTCGTCTTCCTGTACAGCTTGTTGTCATCAGGAAGAAAACTAGCCAAAATCAGCCTGATATGGTTTCATTACAGTTTTCCTTCTACCGCCCGGGTAAACTCATCTCACAAATTGCCGAGGTAAGTATAGAGGAGTCTTTTCAACACACACACACACACTACACTACTAGTACAAGATGAAAATTAATACCATTTAAAAAAGTAAAAATGAGATAGACACAGAATTAAGGGAAATGCTAATGCGTAACTAATTCTCTCACCTGGATGCGCCACTGGTTATTATGAATGAATGCAAATGACGTCATACATTATTTACTTGTGTCGCTGTATGTTACATTTTTCCACTTAATCATTTAGATGACGTCATTAGTTAGTGCATTGTCCATCGGCAGATGGCGCCACTAAAACACTATACATTACTATATATATATATATATTAATTTATTTAACAACGAAATTTAATATTTGCATTCATTTCACGTAATTTTCACTTCATCTCACGGGTTCCAAATCTTATAATAAAACATACTTAAGATGAAAAAAGAAGTTTAGCACCAGCTCATACAAAGTGAAGTGTGGGTCGATGCTGGTTGTATTCTTCTTCTGAAAACGTTCAGTCTCTTTAACTAATGAGCTCGATTCCGACACAATAAATCAGAGCTCTCATGTACAGCTCGGTTCCCTCCTCTCGGGAATTTAAAGCAGCCACTTTTACGAGACAAGCATATTTTTTTCTTATTTTCTATCTTAAGGAATGAGCACCAGATTGTCAAGGCTTACCAGACAAATGATAGTATGGATTCAGTCGATCCCCGTTTGTCATTCGACTTCCCCCCATCATAGCACGAAGTGTCCTTGCTCTCTCTCTCTCCTCTCTCCGCAATTCCAAGGCACGCGCAATAGGATGATAGATGAAATGAATATTTCAACGTCATTCTTAAAGATATTCATTATTAGATAGCTTTAGATAGAAAGAGAGAGAGAGAGAGAGAGAGAGAGAGAGAATAGAATATTTTGTGACCTTTCAATTAATGGAAGGTTATTTTGATCAAAAGATTGGAATGCAATCCAACCACTGGTCTATCCACGTTCACTTAATATTTGGGATGTTTAAGATTCTAATATTGATTGCATGACGTTCGCAGAAATTATTTTTTTGATTGAACATTTTATTAATTCATTTAAAGCGCATATATATAGAAATATTTGATATAGAAAAAACATCAAAATTTTTAAAAAATGAAGTGTAACTTCATTGTAGTTATGCGATAGAATGCTTTTGTTTTTAAATATTTTTAAAATATTTCTTAAAAACTTTACGGGAGTTAAAAAAGTATAAGTTTTTCATCTTAAAAAAGCTCTAAATTTCTTAAATCATTTAAAAAAAAGTTGATATAAATTTTTACCAATCAAAAATAAGTATAAATGAATTCCTTATTGTATTGTAGTAAAGCAAAACATGAGAGGAAATTTAAAGGTTGGAAGGGATTGATTCATTCAATCCATTACCCTTGGAGGATAATGCATGGCAATGCTGTAGCCAATGAAGTTCTAACTGAGGCTCGGCTATTGCTGTTACCCTCCTGCCATGATCAGAGCTTTAATAGCTCATAACACCTTATCCCTACACCGTCCTCTACAGATAACGGGGAAGATGAAAAGCATTCTTGCTTCGCCCCTTTAAGCCAGTCCTTATAAGGACTATAAGGAAAACATGAGAGGAATTTTCAGTCCTGTCTTTGCCTTCAATGCTAATTGCATTTGCTTATTATAGTGTATAATATAATATTATATTATATTATAGTATACAATATCATCATATTATCGTATATAGTGTATACTATATTATATTATATATTAATATTACTATTATAGTATATATCATAGTATATTATATTATAGTATATAATATTATAGTATATTATCATATTATAGTATATAATATCGCCGAAAGTAAGAAATGTGAGAATTTCCTCGAGTTGTAAGTTCTGTATTGGTTTTCTAACTCGCGCTCGTTTCGCTTGCCAATCTCAGCTTCTTTTACTTTAAAAAGATCGCCGAATCCTCTTGAAGTCCTTGATACACATAAAATTCAAACCGATGATTGTATTGTAAAATTTCATTTCCCTGGCAGGAGAAAAGATAACACTAGGAAATTGCTTCCTGTGAAACAACTATTATGCTTGGACCTTGATGTTAATGTTTCTAATGACATTAATTTATACGGTGTTATACAACTAGGGATAGAAGTGCCGCTAAAAAAGAGAAATAAAAATTAGATACAATTTATACATAATATATTGCATCTAAAATATAAAATTAGAAATAGTTTAAATGGAAACTCTTAAATTTTTCTTTAGAAATATTTCATTTTTAAAATCTTTATTGAAGTTTTATTATACACCTTTCGTCTTTTAATATAGCGTTCCTAATGAAGTTTAAACGTCTGTACATTACATTATGCTAAAGCTCACAAAGAGCGGGCATAATAATTACATTATGAACTTCGGTGATTAGAAATTAGAGACCCAGGGTAACGGATGGCAATGCTGTAGCCCAGTGGTTCCCAAACTTTTTCGATTCTTGGCGTCCTTGCTGAATCCAGGTTTTCCCAAGGCGCACTGTGTCAAATTCTAACAAGTACACTTTGCGAAATAGCGAATAATTTTTTTTAATTAAAGGCTTAGGTAAAAATAAATAAAACACGTATTTGATCACAAAAAAAATTAATTGAACAAATTCAACTAATTATCATTAGTGGGATGGATGAGCCTGTTGATCACCGCCCATTTTCTCATATCTTGGAATCAAAGTGGACACAGCCACCCTCATTTCCTTCTCCACATTAAATTTCGCGCGATATCTAGTTTTTATCACAGCGACCGCCGAAAATCCAGCTTCGCACAAATAAGAAGTCGCAAATGGAAGTAAAATTCTCTGAGTTTTTTCACTCAGAAGAGGATATTCGTCTTTTACTGATATACAAAATTCAGTTAATTCCATGCTGCTAAATTTTGTTTTCAACGTATTGTCGCAAGACAATTCAATAAGATTATCTTATTCTGCAGCAGTAAATTCAGATGGACCACTGGCATTAAATGGATGTCGAATCCATGCAAATTTATCGATATTATCATTCTGAAAATATTTCTCAAAAGGTGCATGTTGTATCCCTGCAGGGAGAGATTCAGAGCAGTCATCTTTTCAAAAAAATATCACAAAAGGATGCTAGTTTTACCAAAAAATCTTCATTCACAAAATTTTCGGTATACTTGTGGTCTTCCTCTTGAAGAAAAATATAAATTTCCTGTCGCAGTTCAAACGTACGAGACAAAATTACCACGAGAGAGCCATCGCGAAGTGCTGTAAGCACAACAAAGACGTGTGCTTGGATCCCATATCCTCACATAGTTTTTGAAAAAACCTTGCCTTCAACGGCCGAGTTTTTATAAAGTTTACTACATGTTCTAAGACCTGGTTCAATGTAGGATTCAGATATTTTGACGCAAATGCTTCCCTGTGAATAACGAAATGAGTCCACCAACGCACTTAGTCCACTTCAAATTATTTTCGTATATAAAAGTATCAAGGATCTCGATCAAGTCTTGAGCCTTAGCACCAGCAGTGATACTTTTACAAAAGAGAAGGTCTTCTACAATATTATTACCATCTGTAAAGCTTACATAGCAAATCAAGTGAGCATCATTATTATTATCTGTGGCCTCATCCAGCTGCAACCCAAATTCCTTCCCTTTTATTTTTTCAATTAATTGATCATTGAGGTCCTCCGCTATTGTGCCGTATTCTGCGACTGATGGTGTTATTAGACAAAGGATAATGTTCACCATATCTTCAGCAGCCGGTAGAATGAGTTCTGCGATGGTATGAGGCTTCTTATATTTTACGACTCTACGTGTCACCTTGTAAGATGCTAGCAAAGCATTGCTTAGTATTAACGCCTGCTTATAAAAACTACCTTTTTGTTGATTTAACTCTTTTAACTTTCTGGTAAAGTAGTCACGAGATGTACTAACCATGCTTGGGATGATTGGTTTCTAAATGGCGTTTCAACTTACTTGGTAGCATGCACTCTGGTGCCCAAACTGTCATACACAGTAATACACAGTACACACTGCGGCCTCCCCTTCACCATTGACTTCTGTCGACGTAAAACGAAAGTCCAAATAACTGTCATCATATTTTCGATATTTACGCTTCTTCACACTCTTGCCACTATTTGACGGTGTGCCCTCTTTATTTTCTCTTTGACAACGCTTATTACTGTTTAGTAAAAACCGATCCATTTTTAAAAATACATACGAGAAGAAATACTTCAAAAACTTCACTTGACTAAATCACAACAATATTCAGTTGATGCAATCTCCGAAAACTAATTCAACACTAAGACTGCGCGAAACCGACAGCTATTCATATACGAACACAAACTACCGAGAAAGTAAAACAATCGAGAAACTTAATTATTGTAGAGCGCCATCTAGTAACATTCGTTGAGGCTTCTGCAAACAGTTATTACTAAGTGAGTTACTGGTTTGCACCAGGTCCGCTAGATGTCGCGTCCTATCACATTGAATTGAAAATGGAAATAAAATTATGAAATTATGAAAATTTTGTAATCGCGGCGCCCTTGTGAAGAAGCCGCGGCTCCCCAGGACGCCGCGACGCACACTTTGGGAACCACTGCCGTAGCCAATGAAGTTTTAACTGAGGCTCGGCTATTGCCGTTACTCAGCCATGACCAGAGCTTTTAACTCAATAAAAGCCCATCCACATTTTCTTCAATCAGAGGAAGGGATAAAGTATCAAGGACTCAGTCCATCTCCCCCCCCCCCCAAAAAAAAAAAACATGACATTATATTACATTAGATTATCAGCTAAAAGTAGAAAGAATTTATTAGTTTTTTAGTTCCTGTTATTATTATATTATATTAGTTTCTATTTCCTATTATTAATTCTTTTAGAAGTTTTCTAATGTACACTTTATCTCGATTAATAGTACAATATTTCATGTTATTAGTTGTTGTTTTTTTATAATTTCAAATGTACACCTTTTCTCGGATAATATTGTGATATTTTATAATATTAATAAAATTTATTATTAGAATATTAGTATTAATAAAAATAAACAATATGTTAATATTAAAATAGTTTTTATATATATTGTGAGATAGCAGAGAATGAAAATTAAATACACCTTTTATAAATATTACATCTTGATTAATAAATAATACGTTTCTTTAGAATTGCTTTTGCTGGCGATAAGTGTTCGTTTGTCTATTCTGCAAAAAATTTTACTCATTCGCTGCCTGTAAATATATCACCCAATACAATAAATACAATATATAGAGATAATTTCAAAATAAAAATATAAAAAAGAAAAACAATTCTAGGATAGTCGCTTAAAAGAAAAATTGCAAGCATTCTTTGCTTTTAAAGCAATTAAAATTTCCATCTATCTGGAGTTGGAGATTGGAGATAGATGGAAATTTTAATTGCTTTAAAGCAAAGAATGCTTGCTATTTTTCTTTTAAGCGACTATCCTAGACTTTTTTTCTTTCTTTATCTTTATTTTGAAAGTATCTCTATTTTGCATTGGGTGATATATTTAAAGGCAGCGGATGAGCAAACAAATTTGCAGAATAGATAAACGAACACTTATCGTTGGCAATAAAATAGAAGTGCCCCATCGAAATAACTCACTGATAAAAAAAAGTAAAATGTCTAAAAACGTGA
Source organism: Typopeltis vanoorti (assembly GCF_054136105.1). Taxonomy (NCBI): domain Eukaryota; kingdom Metazoa; phylum Arthropoda; class Arachnida; order Uropygi; family Thelyphonidae; genus Typopeltis; species Typopeltis vanoorti. Next base: position 77,444,778 of record NC_143563.1, on the reverse strand, counting down.
GCATCCATTTTTGCAACACCCTGTAGCACTTTCCAATATTACTCTAAAAACGAACGTAGTTTGAAACGTAATATAAAAAAAGTAAATATTGTCACCATTACCTGGAAACTGTTGGTCGTATTGTTGGGAAATAAATAGGTTGCAATTGACAGCTTGTATTGTGAACGGAAAAATCCGCACTATCTCTCTCTCTTTCGCTCACTCTATTTCTCTCTCGCTTTCTCTGTGTCTTTCCTATCAGCTGTAAAAGTAATCAACTTGAAGCTTGGCCCCATCGAAACTATAAAATTCAATCTGCTTTTTTTATATATACTTTCACTTTTCCGACCGGATACATTTCGAAGTGTCAACAGCAATCGATGGCATTCCATTCTTATGTGTAGTCGATACCCCCTGTGAGACGTAAGAAAGCTACTCTTTCAGCAACGGGCGCAACCAAGCAAGAAAACGACCGATTGATCAACTTCCATACAGAATCAAAAAAAAAAAAAAAAAAAAAAAAAAAAAAAAATTTAAACCCTTTAAATACATTTCTAGTAATTATGACAATTGTGGTACAAAGTTCTATTCATTAATCATAGTGATGGTTGAAAGATTAATACTAAGGTTAAAAAATCTAATTCCATGAGATAGATGAAAAAAAAAAAAAGAATTAAAATAAAGAAGTAGTCGTGAAGAAATATAAACAAATGACACAAATTATGAAATCCTAAACGAAATGGATTAGATATTGATTTGGCTCTGAACTCATTCATTGATGAGTCATTGATTGCCCAACATCGAGAACAACTAAAGCAGAGCTTCTTAAATACTAAGTTTGGGAAATCGGTGGGCAGTTAGTGTCCATCTTTAGCTGTCAACAATAACTGTGCTCATGACTACCACTAATTTTAAAGACATCGAGAGGAAAACAAGCAACTGTGGCCATTTTGTGATCCTAAATCCTAACTTGAATTGTTGTCTGAAATAATGTGTGTATTAGGATCGTTTTTTTTTTTTACTTTCGGGATTAAAATAAATTTTCCAGTTAAAAATAAAACTTATTTATCATTAGAAACCGCTAACTCGAAAGCTGGTTAACATAAAGTATAAAGTTCGTTCAAGCGATCTTTCTTTTAGGTCTAGCATTATGGAACCAGAAACGTCCTCACTAGTCTATACAATTGTATAATAATGTATAATAACTTATGAAAACCCATCTTCCATTTATTAATAAATTCTACAGTTTAATTAGCATATAACAAACCTTTCACATTTCCGAATATATAATATAATCTTTTCATTTTAATTTTTCACTTAAAGAAACCGGTGTTACTCTATATTCGAAAACTCACTTATGACTTTGACTTGTCAAGATCGCACAGTAGATGTGTATTTTGTCGTGCTTCATGTGGATAAATAATTGTTGAATTTCTCTGATGAGCTGTCAAGTTACTCGCAAACTAATAATATTTGTTATTTTATTATTAGAACAATAATCAGCGAATTATTTCTAATGGAATGATTCATCCCATGAACTATTAATTATTAGACAGTAAGGTTATATTTACCAGGTTATATATAAGGTTATAAAAGTTAATACATAACACTGATTATGTATGCAATTAATTTGATTTGTTTAATAACAAATTATATTGATCAATAAATATATATGTATATATTATTAAATGGTAACTATTGTTACAAGTTAATACATAGATAAACACTGATTATATATGCAGTTAATTTGATTTGTTTAATAACAAATCAAATTGACCAATAAAAATATTGTATACGAAATTAGGCCTGAATTAATGCGTTTAGTTTAGTTGCGATTTCCCAGATGGTCCGCCCTCTATAGGTCATTCACGGTACTAACATGAAATAAATTTCCAAATCTTTCAGGATGAGATTAACATTTAAAAATGAATAATAGCACAGTGTTTATAGAAACCTATTTTTGAAACCTAAATATCATTTATTTAAATAAAAACAAAGCTTAAATGGTCGGTAAATCCTGTTAAGCTAACTGATGTTCATTCAATAATTTCATTTCATTTTCAGGCATTTCAGATTCCTGTCGATGTGCACTGCCCTGGCTATAACGCAAACGTTCGTGTGCCAAAGTTTCCTGATAATTTCATGTACAATTCGGAGATTATCAAGTATCCCTCAAATAACGCACCTCCATTAGTATTTTATGAAAATGTAAGTCAACAAATATTTTAATAAATGCATTTAAGATGTTTTAACTATTGTATAGAACTATTCAAAATAAATACGTCGTAATTTTTATTAATATGGAAGAAAAAATATACTTCAAATTAGCATGCAAATATGAATAACATAACGGCTTTAAAAGATTTAATTATCAATATATGGCATAATATAATGTTTATATTTATAGAAAGTAATAGAAATAAATAAATAATTTGTAAATAACCTGTTTTCTAAATTAAAAAAAAAAATAAAAAAACAGGTTATTTAAATTTTAAAAAAAATTAAATTATTTAAAGTGTAACTGTTTGACTCTGTACTGCAGTACGACTTCCGGTATGATAAAATAAAATAAGTAAATAAATAAATCAGAAATTTTACTCAGCTGTAAAATCACGAATGTTAAAAAAGGATGTGCTGAAAATCACAGCGGGGGGGGGGGGGGACTGTAAATCCTTACAAGTTACATAAAAGTATAATAAATTCTGTTATTAAAAATTTTAATACATTCTATCGCTTTTTATATTATTTATAGGTGTACTATGACAAAAGTTCCAAGTTTATTAGAATTGATTTTCAAGAAATTGAAAAACTGCCTTCATCGAAAAATACAATTCGGTTTTCTACAGTGAAATCAGAAATCCAGGACTTCATTACTGGTGAGTTAATTAAAATATTGCCATAATATGACATACTCATACGATATTAGTAACTATCCGAACATGATCATCCGAATCTTTCCAGGAATCCAGTACGAAATTTTCCCAGTAGCTGGATATTGCAAAATGTCTGTCCTAAAGACAGCTAATCTGGCATTTTTAGAAGGAGACAAAGTATCCGGCTTTCCCGAACCCATTCAGTTCTTCTCAATGGACAAAATCACAACGTCGTACAATGGCCAAGTAAGTATCTTCAATTCTATCTTAACTTAAGAATGCTATTGCTACGACACACTGACCATCGCATCTAAGATGAGTATTTTTAACGTTGCAGTATACGGAGAGAGCGATACCGACCGATGTATTCACCGGAATGGATAGTGAACGTGCGTGGATCTATGAGCTATTTTTCTCAACGGTAAGTCAAACCTCCGAGTGTTTTAATATTACATTTAAACTCTGCACGTCCCTATTGTGTTGCTATTAATTCGCACACCCCCTGTAGATTTTCGACCATTCTTTGTATTTCACTCCACGAAGGAAAGAAGGACCTTCATATTTCAAAGAGTAACGCAATGCCAAATTGCATGCAGGCACAAGCACTTTATTCCTCTTCCTTTCTCTCTTTCATTGTTTTTGTCCCGCTCTGTATGCAAATGAGGTACTCAGCTAGAGGTAATTCTAGATTAGACTTTGGCCTTGTTCATCGGATCCTTTTTATGCACCTTTGTGACGTTGTGTTGCCGGTGTTTTTATTCTTTATGGGCCCGATGTCAAATGTTATGACTTTGCTATAACTTTTTCCTGACGTATGCGTCTCTTATCCCGCTTGACTATTGCAATCTAATTGATTTACTGCCTTTCCTCCTATATTTAATTTATCTAATACTGTCCCTACGATGACTTTACCTCCCTTGATGTTGCTATCATACTCGATTTTTCTTAGCTTTACAGTCCCAAAGGGTAGGCGTGTTTCTTTTACCCCCTAAGGTCGTCGTATTGCACATTTCTTCTATTTTCATTTTCGAAGAAGCAAAGATCGTCCCACCTTTTCCTTACTGACTAATGGCCCCCGGATCATATTTCTTTGCATTAGATTTTTATATATTTTTTTTCTTTCTCAATTTTATACCTGAAGTTCTTTTTTGTATTTTTTTTTATCATTTCTGAGCAGGTTGTGTTGAGAATAAATGACACATGTGATTTTCATATATTATTAAGTAAACGTATGTTAGTTTTAGTTTTTTCGAATATAATAATTTCTAAGTTAAATATAATATGTAAAAGGAATTTATATTTAACACTTTTCTAGTTTATAAAATTTTAAAACGTATTAAATGAGATATTTGTTGTTATATTTATACACCATTTCTATAATTGTATTTTAATGTAATATATTTTCTAGAGATGGCGTGTAAAAAAAAATAAGTATTCACTACATTATATATATATTTATCATTTAGATGTAAAATTGGCTGAGAATTGTGAGCTTTATTTTAATTCCATAATTTTTAATGAGAAGATTGCTTTAAGATCACAAAAACCGATTGTGACCTTTTATGCGTGTTTGTTTTGTCTGTTGTTCAGAAGCATTAAGAATTCGAACAAATGCGCATGCACGCTCATTTTAAAAATATCGTGATATCACTAAAAACAGTGCTCCAATAGATAAGCTGTTTGAAGGTAAGAGGCCTTCAAACTCTCAGTGCCATTTTGAGAGAGAAAGAGGTCAAATAAGTCTTTTCGAAGGTCTCTAGTCGAAAAAGCTTCAGCTGGGAGAAAAGAAATAAAAACGAAACACAAACTCTACTCTTTGTTTATGTCGTATTATAAATGTTCAGCATTTCTCTTTAGTTTCTCTGAAAAATATAGCATAATATTGCTAAGTGCGATTTATATATATATATATATATATATATATATATATATATATATATATATATATATATATATATATATATATATATATATATAAGGACCATGGCCTCAAAATACCTTAGAAAGGCTCTGGTTTGTTTTCAGAATCCTTCTTCCTATTGTGATCAAATTAATGATAGGTTCTGACATTGCAATGTCTGTCATACACACGCACAAATATGATCTGTCTGTGAATAGTTGCTCTTAAATAGACCTCAAGTATTTCAGTATTCTTACAACATAAGCAGTTTAAAAAAACATTTTACCACAAATGAAGAAACTATATCATTGAGTGAACCCCGTTACAGAAATTGTTGATATATTAGTAGTTGTTTTTGTCTTTATATTCATAAATATTTTCTTATAAATATAATTAACCTGAAACATATTCCTATTCTATTGCTGGTATTTCATTACCTGATATTTTAACCAGCTTAAAATTTCTTAGGCAATAAGCTATGTTAAAACTATTCTAAAATGTTACAAAGATAATTTCAAATATCATTAATCGCATTAAGTTATTGAAATGTTCACAAGAAAAAAGAAAGAGAACATATAACTGCTTAGAACGTACTCTCAAAAAGCAATTTATTTATCCATTTAATGGAGTAGTAAAAGCACACGCACACACACATTCTTTGTCTCTTATTTTTTATTTTATTATTATTTATTTATACTGAGGACTTGCTTTATAACCGACTATTTAATCTAGTCTCCTTCATTCTGTCTTGCTTTGTTCTTTGGAACAGAGGCTTTCTCACACTATTGGGTCATGAGACTCTCGTATGTGTAGGAGGGGGGAGTCATAAAAATGCGAAAATATTTCTTATATCTGTATCCAGTAAGTTTTGTTCCAACAAGAAGTTTGTTGTTTAGCAAAGTGTGGGAAACTTCAAGAGAGAAACATTGCTTAGATTATGTGTTTCTGTCTCCCCCCCCCCCTTAAAAAAAAAAAAACTAGGATGAACAGTTCGACGTACCTTCCGGCGTATTTCCAGTATTCAATGATGAATCAGATAGAAATACTACATGAAACCCGAATGCTGAGCGAAACTATTTTTGATAATTTGTGTAAAAATGCAGCACTGATCAGAGTTGGCAGTCAACAGGTAAAACTGAAGTCCTAAAGAACAGAATAGAAGGAAAAAGTTCTTAAAGAATGTAAATTTTCAGTACCTTGGTTTCCACATCGATACTGTAACTGGCATTGTGAAAAGAAAATACAAAGCTCTTCATTTCCATCTGAAAATCCAAACTCATCAAAGGAAATACAGAATTCGTCTACACTAAACTACCAACCAAGCCATATTTCTATATGGCACTCAGACATGACATCGCTACTGAAAGAGCAGTTAATATCATCGATAGCTTTGGGACAACATGACTTCGATCAGTACCAAGCATGGATCAGTATCAGTACATGGCAAGATCGCATTCCTAATGCTATCATTCTTGAAGAAAGCCAGCAAAAAAAAAACCTAATAGAAACAATAGAAAAAGGTTAGGGTATCCTCTCTGCAACCAACAGACTGGGGGTTCCCATTCCACCCTGGAAATGACCGTTCTGTAAATGTCCTTAGGTGGAAGATGAAGTTCATCGCTTGGAGTAAGATAATTTTCCTTACACGTTGCTAGCCTTGCTACAGTGGAGTTTCCCCCCCTCCGGCTGGACGTAACAGGTTCTGGCCATTGTACAAATTCCACTTAAATATATATATATATATATGATGTAGAATTACTGTCATCATACCGACAGACACCTGGAATGTGGCAATTACAAAATGTGTAAAATCAGGGAAAGAAAGTATGCAACGTTATGAGCTATGTTTATTGCCTTATAACAAAACGTAGGCAATTTCAAATGCATTTAAAAATACATTTTAAATGCTGGAACACGGCTTAGCTCACTTACAATAAAATTTTGCCATTACGAAACTTCCGGTCTGTGTTTATGACAATGTAATATACAACAGGAACAAAGTATTAGTGAAGTTGTATGGCGCATGTGCAGCCTCAACCAATCGAAAATCTACATTTTTTTAGACTGAACCATTTGCGACTGTAGGGAAGGAAGAATGAAAAGAAATTTCAAGAAATGAACTACAAAATCAGATGACTTTTTTTTTCATAGCATAGGGACGTAAGGTTGAAAATGTAATTTATAAATTAACATTAACCATTTTGGCTGACCATACAAAAAAGTGTGTTATTTGAATAAACATTGTAGTTTATTTTTTATGCGTATTTTTGCATGTGTGCTACAAACATTACTATGCCTTCTGCACTATTTCCAAGCGATACTTTCTCTGTAGTTTGGAAGTATGATCCTTTTTATTGGAAAAGTTTTTCTGTGTAAGTACAATAAATAAGTAAATGGAGTCCCTTTAGCTGTTATTATTTTATTTAATTTTAATTACTAAATAGTTATTTATCTATATTATTTCATTATTATTAAACCTAGTTGAATTTTATGAAATTGCAAAATAAAATCCTTGCAATCTTAAAATAAATAAATTTGGTTGTAATTATTAAGATATATGATCTCTGTAGCTTAAATTATCGTATTAAAATATCAACGAATGATTCAATGTTTGCAAAGCAGATTATATGTATTATTAAATAAATAATTCATTAAATTAAATAAACTTTAAATAAATATGATTATTAAAATGACAATGATATTAAACTATATGATTCCTGAAAAGTAAATTTTGTTAAATAAGATTATTAAAACTTAAAAGATGTATTTTCGTCAACTTATTTTAAAAAACATTTAAAACTAAATTGTTATATTAGTACGTTGAAGCCATGCGATTAAAATGAATACTTTTAAGTAATAAATAAACAATATTGAATAAATAATTTTAAATAAATAAAGGAATAATATAAATAGATTGCTTTAAATAGTTGATTCTTAAAAGATGTAATTTATCTTATACATTTTTTTTTCCTTTCTAGTGGTAATTTCCATATAATTTTTTAATATACCAATTGGTTATCAATATATTTTCCAGATCATGTCTAATAATGCGATTTAAGTGGTTATACATAGCAATCACACAGTTGTTACAAAACACTTTTATTGTGACTGTTGTAAAATACACAAGCGCCGGCTTTACACAAACATTTTCCCAATGGGTTTGTATCAAAGGACTAAGTGAGCATAACGTCTTCTTACAGAACGGGACGCAGATAGCTGAGGGGACACAAATCGTCAACTCCATCCTGATGAAGATGGTAGCACGCCCTGCACAGGTAGGGGGAAAAAATAATTAGAATTTTACTGAATTAATGAGATTGCTTATTTCTTTTTCTAAAATGTGTTCTGATTATGAAGTCTGCGGTACTGCAAAGTTTTAAGTGCGAAGTATTAAAATAAAATATAAACAGAAAATACTTTAGGTGAGTTCAAATTTTGGTTGCTTTCTTGATAAATGTATACGATCGAAAAAATAAATTGGTATGAAATGAAAGTTATTGATATTTCAATTCAGCTGGATGCTTTTAAATAATTTGATTAATTTATAAACACTGATTTAAGTTAATCTTAATTTAGTTTAATTTTACATTATTTTAATTGATTTGTAAACATTATTATAAGCAGAGCAGTACCAGTTAGCTGTTAACGACAACATATCTGAAGTTAAAATTTGGACTTTTAAGGACATTTAATTGGATTCATTGCATCCATACACGGATATTTTATCTACCAGAACTATTAATAGGCATTATTCCTTACCTAATGAAATAACACCACAGTTCAAGATGCATGTTCGAGGCAGTGATTAACGATTCTTGGTGGTTCTGAAAAATAAACCAAGAAAAAAAAAAAATCAGACTCTTTTAGTATTCACATGAGAATTTTGAATCAGTGACTTGTTCTCATTTTGTTGTAGAATAGTGCTCTATCTTCAAACATGAGGTGTTTGTATAATAATAATAATAATAATAATAATAATAATAATAATAATAATAATAATAATATCACTTAAAACAATATTTATTCCTACAGTGAAATTAAATTAAACGTTATTTTTGTTATCACAATTGAAATATGAAATATATTTTTATAATTTATATAAATATAATATTTTATATAATATAAAATAAATAAAAGAGTACCCACCAGCACACAAATTTCGTTGAACGCTGTTGAAATGAATCAAGAAAATTGAACGCTATAGAAATGAAAGTTTCACTATTGCTATTTTATTTTGTAAATTACAGTTAAAAATAGGCCACCATTATGGAATATAATGCTCTATTCACTTGCAATTATATTCAAGTCATTTCTTATATTAATAATTTAAAAAAATAAAAATGTGTACTTTTGTACGATAAATTGCTGAATTCAGAGTATAAAAAGGCGAGAGGCTTAGAACTATTTTCGAATAATTAAAAATGTTTATATTATATTATTATAAATTATCAAACTCTTCACCTAATCAAAGCCCTTTTTACTTGAAATTGCTTTATAGTTTAAACATATTCACTACGAGAATGAATTCAAACATTATAAAGCCAATTTAGTAGAAGTTATTTCACACAGCATATAATAGAGGTTATTGAACACAGTATAATAATAAGCCATTTTTAAATATTCGATAAAAGTATATAATTAGTAAATAAAGTAAGTATGAGTATCAAGAAATTCCTGAAAGTAATTGAATAGTTTCTTGCAAAACAAATTATAGATTTACATCAATATTTTTATCTTTTAATTTTTGTATTCTGTCCAGAAATTTAAGAATGAAACAAACAACCGTTTCCTAGGCAACATTCTTTTCGTAAACACTTTAGCATTCTACTTAGTTCTTAGTATTTAGTTCTTTTTGTTGTTCTTTTCGAAACATATGCAGATTTTATGCCTTTTAATTATTCGTTTTCACAGTGAGATCGCAACCTTTCTGAAACATATTCTACAGAATTTCAAAAGTGCATTCTGTTAATATAATAACGGTATCAAACAATGAAAATTGTTCTAGCAAATCATTCAATTACTTTCCTAAAGTGAACAAGGGATAAAACCGTTAACTTTAAATACAAACATGTTTAAAATTAAGTTGATAAATAATCTGATTTATTCGTCTACTTTTCACACTAATCCGTTTACATTATTAGCATATTATTATATTTGAAATTCAGAAATCTTCAAATTCAATTTGATTCAATCAATAACAGAAAGAGTAATCAGAATAATATTAAAAAGGTCGCCAAAATAAAATGACATTTATGTACGCAAATCTAAAATTACCAGCAAACTGGCATAGTTTCCACATTTGTAGATATTATAGATTACATTTGATCAATTAAATTATTTCAATTGAATGTAACAAGAAGACCATAATTCCTTTGTGTTGAGGAATGCTTTGTATTCTATTATTAGAACAGACTTTTTATTTTTATTATAACGTCAGCAGCATATGAAATACTATGTTAGTTAAGAGTCATGAAAAAGTTCAATGTTTGGTGTTTAGACCAGAGTTTACGAATTATGTAAATATAAATTTAAAAAATACAAAAAATATATAAAATTAATAAAGAAGGATTGAAAATACATAAATAAAACTATTAATAAAATTAATTTTTATTAATAAATTAAAAAATAATAAAAAAACTATATGTTAGACATTCATGTAGGTAGAACAATGTTGGACTAATAATAAGAATAAAATATTAACGCCATCTAGGAGCGAGCTGCTGCATCATCACTTATTATTGAAAAAAAAAAGTAAATAATTTTAAAAATCATAAAAACAGTGAAAATTGTCAGCAAACAAGGAACAGTTCCCTCTAATTTTTAAACCTGAACCTAGAAGACTGCGAGGTAGATGAATAAATAAAGCACAAAAATGCATTTTCCAAAATAAATTTTACGATCTACTAATTTAAAGGGGGAAAAAAGTACTTGCAGTTTCGTTCCTTAAATTGGCGACACGATAGGCACTTCTCAATTAGCTCATTCTGGGGGAAAAGGTTTTATTGAGTTTTTCGGATTACCATTTTAATTGGTTTTTCGCACTTGGTATGCTTGAAAGGGAAAATACTTAAACCAAAAAAAAAAAAAACTATTTTGATTGCAGTTGAAAACAATAAAATACTTTTAAATTTACCTGTCTCTCCTATATATATTTATGACGACTTCCATTCTTAAGATAAATGGATGAGCTTTTTTAAAAAATTAATTCCTTTAAAAGCTGCATCTGAAATTTATATCCAAATATCATTTCAGAATTGATGCAAAGTTTAAAAATCAGTAATGAATAGATATATATTTAGAAGATATTTTTTATTTTTTGTGATTGGGAAAAAGATAGTGCTTTTGTGGTCAAAAGGCTTAACTTTGAATCCAACGTAAATGCGCGAAATATTTATATGGTTGTTTTCAACCAAGGTTGAGGTAGCTGGTCTCGTGCGGTAGGTTAAAGAATTTTTCTTCCTAGAAACTCGATATTCTTCCCCAAAAAGACAAACTAACCAAAAAACGCACACATTGACAAACTTCTAATAGGATTAATTGTTCTATGACAGTCCAAATTAGGCTTAGTATAAGGCAAGTTGCTTGCTCATAATAAGCCATTTATAAAGAACACTTTTAAATAAATAAATAAAGCACTCCCCAATTTTTCTTGATTTTTCTCTTTTCTTTTATTTGTTTCTTCCCTCTTCTTATTTTTGTATCGGAATAAAACAAACGAGAAAAAAAAAGTAAAAAATATACCAAAGGAAATTTCTTTCTTATATATGCAATTATAAATGTAGAAATTATTAAAGATTAACGAAATAATGAGAAAACAAAGAAAAAGGAAACTAGGACAGCCTCTAAGTAGATTCAACGATGACTTCTAAGCCTGGAACAGGTCACTCTAGACCTAAATCCTTGAAAAGCAAGATGATGATGATGATGATGATGATGACAATGATTAGAAAACAAGTAGTGTTTTTTATATTACACAAGTTTTGAAAACGAGTGCGTATCTAAATAACAAATAGAACGACTCATATCAAAATAGCATACACAAAGGAAGTGACGTAATACAAACCTTCCGATGACTGGAGGGAGAAGTGTCGATAGGAGATGTATTCTTGTGGGACATCATTCTTCGGAGGACGTCTCCGTCTTCTTCTACGGAACCTCAGCGCAGTTAAAAGCACAGAAAGAGTTAATATCAAAGCAGCACTCGCACTACTGCCTAGGATAATCCCCAGTGTGGAAAGCGTGACTTTTGTCTTTTGAGTTTTAGCCAGGGTTCGAACTTGGAGGCACTTATGGTTGTTACTGCTGACGTCACTATACGGCCTGTCGTCCCTGGTTACGTAAGGGATCGGCTTACCCGATCGCTGCAGATAACGTCCCGACGCAGTGACACACACAGTATACCACGTTTCCGACGTTAGACCCATGACATCGTGCCGTCTTTGGACGGCATCTAAGGTATGGCTCGTGACCGAAGCACGGGATGATGTCACGTGATATGTTAAGAGGAATTCGTCTATAAGAGTACCGTTCTGTACTTCCCACCCCACCGTCATACTTTCGTGATCGAGGTTCATGACCTCGAGGTCAGAGATGAATGGCGATGGGCAAATATCCACTGGATGTAGGGCCAAGATGGAGTGGTCGCGTAGTCTGTCCGGTAATGCACACACCAAAGTGTCCGAATCGTTAGAATCCGCTAGGAGGCGCATGTGGTCTTGTGTCCATACCCAGAAACTTAAAAGGCGACAATCACAATGGAATGGATTCCCTGTACGTAACAAAAATAAAAAAAAATAAAAAATCATGATATTGTCATTTTAGACAAGTTAATTCTATTTCTATTGAGATATAGTTAGAGCACACTATTAATATTCATAGTATTTTATATTTTAAACACGTGTAGCCGTAATATCATTTCAAAGAATTTGAAAGATTTTACAGTTAATTAAATGTAAAATCTTTACCATATTAAAATTTTTACACTACCCTATTTCTATCCCTTTAATTCAATGAAAAAATTCACAAGTTATATGTAGAGATTTAGATAATCAGTGGATAGTACTATGTGTGTGTGTGAATTGAAGTTAAATGTATGTACTATTAACAACGACTACAATGGTAGTTGGTGAATGTACCATGAATATAATATTTTTTTTTACTACGAAGTACCACATGGCAAAACCTGCACCCTATGCGTATGATAATAATAATTTGTGAGTTCAACAAATCTTCATCATCGGCCTGAGAGTCAGCAGATAATAGGAGAGGAAATAAAGATAGAGTGCATAGTAGTAGAGTAGGTAAAAGAGGCCTCAGCTGACCTGTTTTAGCTGTTTGCCCCCCAGGGGCGATTCTAAAACGGTCGTTGATTTTTCACTTTAGAAGAAAAGGAAAAATCCTAAAAAGGAAACATGGGAAAAAACAAAAACATGAAATACAGAGAAAATAAAACTATAGAAAGAACTGGAAACCAAAAAAAAAAAGAAAGGTGGGGGAAAAGGGTCTGGCCTAAGTGATGCAGCTCTCAAGAAGCTGCACCGCCTCGCTGTAGGCCTTCGCCGCTCAGGTTCTCAGGCCCTCCCCCACCTGTTGGAACTAGAGAACTATTGCTGTGGACGGGAAACCATGGGATGGTTATTGTGACTGTCGTTTGTTATGGGCAGTCATTATTCTTTTAGCCACCTCACTTCCCTTGGCCATGTCTAATTTGGAGAGAGCTATGAAGAACACCGATGCTGCCTCCTCGTCTATGTCCATGGCTAGCTGTACTTGCTCAGGGGTGATTTGGCTGATGTCTTCAACAAATAGGTCACCCCATTTTGCACTAACTACGTTTGGACCATATTTCCCAGTGAGGAGGAGCTCAGGTTCCCCTATTCTCACTATTGCATCTTGAAATTTTTCTGCCACCCCAGGGATACCTTTAACTAGATGCTTTAGAGTCTCCCCTGCTTTTGCATGAGGAGTCTCCAATTCTTCTGTTCCTGCTGGTTTTATTTTTTTCATCTCTTTTTCCTCTGGACTCAGAGGTCTTTTGAAGGGGGCGCTGCTTGCCTCCATGTTTTCTGTTTTATTTACTTTTCCTTCTGCAGTGATTTCATCATGTGACACAGCTTGTTTATTGGCTGTTTCTAGCTTCTTCTCTTTCTTGGGTGTGCAGGCTATGGTTTCTGTGGCGGCTTCCTTTTCTTCTATAGCCGTTATTTTGCCATATGCCTCGTTTATAGTTGGAAAATCCGTGTTTCCCGACTCTTGTTCTGTAGTAGCTGTAGGCTTCTCTACTGAGGTGACTGTGACTGGCATAATAGCACCTCCCATCCTTTCTATATGCGTTCTTGATGGGCAAGTGTTAACTTTGTGGTCCTTGGAACCACATTTGAGGCAGGTCATGAGACATTTGTCTAGTGAATGACTTGTCGTTAGGCAGTTTTTGCATGTCAGTTTTGTGCAGTTCGCTCCTAGATGGTCGAAGGATCCACATCAGAAGCATTGCTTCTTAACGCCAGGGTAGTTTACCATTACCCTAGCGGATGCGATGCTGACGAAGTTTGGAACCGCTGTTTTCATCTCGAGCGAGATGTTTGCTTCCCCCGACTTCCATTGGGGGTTGTCTGCATCGTTTAAGATTTGTATGTTTCGAACAACACCCCATTTCCCAAACACTTCGTGGATTACTTTTTCATCACATTGTATATATTCCAAGGGGAATCTGGGGATTTTGAGTAGTTTGATAATGCTCCCTACCATGAACGGAAAAATTTCCTTTCCGTTACATTGAAAGCCTTTGAGCAACTTGTCCCTAGTCTCTGCGCTCCTAACTACAACTTGGTATCTGCCACTACCGAAAGGAGTGAATCCAAATATCTGGTCCGCACCGACGCAGTCAATCAGGGCTTTAGTCAAAAGTCGGGGTCTCAGATCAGCGTCAGTCTCGATGCCAAGAGTCCGCGTGCGCGGTAAAACATTGGCCATAGCTGGCGAGGGGGGGGGGCCTAGCTATTCCCACCACCAAGTGTTTATTATTGCCCCGGTCCGGGGTTTAGGAAGATCTGTAAATCTCCGTTAAATATATCGTGAGGCCCGATAGGACTCGTACCGATATCAACGGTTATGAACAGATGCTAAGTTTGTTTGTTTCACGAAGAACACGCAAACTCGCTAACCATACTACAGAAATGATCCTGTGAAGTATGCGTATGATAATATGATAATACAATTTTTGCATTGTGAATATCAATAACATTAAAGTGTGAGTACTACCACCTTATATATGAATTACAAGAAATGGTGTGCGTCATTGGATATAGGATTTACCAAACTCTACAAAATTTTTTAGGACACTCCCTAAAAAAAAAAAAAAAAACACGTTTTAGGGAGTGTCCAGTCTCTTTCATTGACATTCTAGGAAAGTTTTCAAGAGTGTTGGTAAAACCAGAGTTACGTTCAATTTTTTTTTTTTTTTTTTTTTTTGTTCGACTATTACAGATATCTGCAAGTATTTTATCTGCTATTTCTACGTGAATATACATGTAGAAAGGGAAAAAACTAACATTTTAGAAATTTGGTATCAACCAAAGTATGCTAGCCAAGTTGCAGTTTTTTCCTTTTTTTTTTTTATCCTTTGTAGTATATAAATATTAGTTGAATATTAATTCATGCAACGACGATTTTTCTTAAAATTGGATGTATTATTTTAAAGGTTACGAAATAGGAGAGAGAGAGGTTTTTGACCCATGAATTGGGAATTTTTTCTTATTTTTTATTAATTAATTATTTATCAAATATAATAAAGTAAAATTAATAAAGTTATATACCTTAGAAAAGAGTAATACTTATTTTCGACAATATTAGTAAGCCCACCTTTTTTTTTATTATTATTCTAGCGATATAATTATTTATATCGCTAGAAATGATTTTATTTACATATTTCTTTAAATATACGGTTTAGTTTTTTTTGTTGTTAAAAGAGATTTTTTAAGAAAGAAACATTTGTTTTGAATATTGTGATTACACCTATATGAACAAATTGTTTTCAATATAAATACCTCTATTTAAATACAAAAAAAATTTTGCTTTTAATCATGAGAACCTAATTTTCATCAATAATTAATTGCTACGCTTGGAATTAGAACTTTGAAATAAGAGTATTTTAAAAGGATTGGAAAGAATCATTATTTTCGTAAAAATAATGATTATTTTTTTCTTTTTCTTTTATTTATTTATTTATTTCTTTTTTGCAATAATATGTTTTTTTTTAATTTCCTTCTCAATCACAATATATCACGAAGAATTACTTTTATTTCTCTCTAAATATATGTACACCAAAAAATACTATCATAACGATAACCCTTATATTTAGCTATATTTGTTTTTATTTATTATATTAAATTGAAATTAGAGTTGTTTGAGGATAATAGACATGACGGGATGTTACCATGACAACAGTAGTTGCTCTTAGAGTAGTGATGTTTGCTGTTATAGTACGCCCACAGATTCGAGACCCTTCGACACTTCTGTGCATGTCAACAGGAGGAGAATCCGATTATAGGGTAATCAGTCCGTATTGTAGGACGAATTGTTTATTATTACACGTCGGAAAATTAACTTCTCTTTTATGATTATTGTAGTTAACTATGTTGCTTGTATAACAGGTGGAAAATTTTACCTATAAAGCACGTGATTTCGCGTGTTGACGACCAATTCGTACGTCCTTCATTTCTTTCTCCCCTTCAGCATGAGTCGACTATTCTTGGCAAGACGCCAAGCAGAGACCTACAAATTGTGGGCGAAACATATCTTATTTTCAAACGTTCTGCATTCGAATAGCACGTTTGGTAAATTCCTTAAAAACTGCGTTGAAATGACTAAAAAGTATTGCACCTCGTTCGAGGTTATTTAAATATATATATTTAGTAATAAAGGTAAGATGTCTGCATTAAACCTATATTTGCTGTTTGTGGAAAACATCAAATCTTCATTTGCAAACCAATTAAAAATAATATAAAATGAAACCAGTTTTTTCCGTGACACCAAATACTAACAAGAGACTTGTAGCATATTTGATTCGCTCTTTAGGCGTTTCACAAGATTTATGTTGTCTTTTCGTCCTACCGCAAATTATTTCGAAACTAGTTGGACAGAATTCATGAACATTCATTTTTGAAACATTTTCGAGCCATTCAAATTTTTATTTCAATTTGACCATTTGCAGACACACAAAGAGATTAAATGTTTTCAAATTATGTACTCAAAATCTTTATTTGCAAAAGTATTCGAATTGATAATAATTCTGCACAAGATAGCATCATTAAATGAAATTTATTATTGAGGATCACTATTAATTTTTTATTAATTAATAATCACTATTAATTAGTAATATTATTTTCTAAATAATCGAAGCGTGGTAATATAATATATAAAAATGAACAAAGAAGCAACTAAATAATATATAAAATATAAAGACAACTGAAATGAGGTTCAATCGAAAAACTGCAAAATGCACATTATTATATATACCAAAAAAAGAAAGAAGATATTTTAAAAGAACTAAACAGAAAATCAATAAAATAAAAATTAAACATCATTAACAAAACTCGAGAGAACACGTACACCATTCGATATCCTAAAAGTTAATAAAATATAAACCGAATGAGAAAGAAACAAGCAGAAGAGATATTTTGATTAGAACAAAACCGGAAGAGAACATATGGACCATATCCGTATTTAGCGTTGTGGTGGGGTGGGGGGGGGAAGCAGGCTCTAGCAAACTTCATCCTATTAATAGTCCTGTATTTATATTTGATATTCATAACTTACTGAATATAATAGAAGAAATTAGAAGTATCTAAACCTGTCTCTTACAAATAACATTACCTTAAAATTGATTAGTAATCTAACATATATTATTTGTCTGTTCTGGACATTATTGCTCATGTATATATATTGAGAATAAGCCATTCGTTGTGCAAAACTTGGAACGAGTAGCATATTCTCAGTCTCGTAACCCCCGTGACTATATTCAATTATTTATTTATTTCCCCCGTGATTTAAAATTTCTTTAAAAAAAAAAAAAAAAAAACTCTACGAAAGAAAGAGCTTAAATCCCGTCCCAAAATAAACCAAACAGAAAAGTTATTCTAGTATAAAAGTACCTCTTGATGCCGAAATCTACGACACACATAAAACAGAGCATTAAATTTTGTTGAGAGTGCTGCATATTTCATAAGACAAAAGACCATCTCCCTAAAGTTCTCTTTTTTTCCCTCTTTCGTCCTTCTGTTGCCTAGAAAGTTGTGCAGCAATATTCTTGACGACAGAAAATCGTAATTTTGTTTAAATAATGCTTTTAGTTCGCCTTCATTTTGCCTTCTTTCTTCTTATTCATTCCCATTTACTCGTTCATTGCATTACACTAGAAACATAAACTTACGCCTTAAGCAATGAAAACAAAACAAAAAAAAAAAAGAAAAGATACTGACATAGCTGAAACCAGAACACAAAAACTCTGTCGAGCAGAAATTGTTTTAAACTCCCTGGCAAATAAAATTTGAATAAGAAAAGAGCAGAGAAAACAGGAAAGGAAGAGTGATGTTGCTTAGTTCTCATGAGACCGGTTCTACTTCGGGTAATTTTAAAGCTCAAGATAAATCTTAATGTGGCATTAAATTGAATATTGTCTGAATAAGACATTGATTATGGTAATCAACAAAAAATAGAAGTGGCGTGTGTGTGTGTTTTCTAGTTTATTGTTGCTGCCTATATGTTCTCCAGTTGGTTCGCAAGTTTTGTGGGGGCCCAAAACTCGTTATTTCCACATATTATATTATTAGTCCGACAATTTCAGTTAAAAACGTTTATAACTTATCCATCCATAATATGATGGAATTCGAGCACAGGTCGCTCTATTTTTTAAAGTACAGGTGTATTATTATATTATATTATTACAAGTTAAGATCAATAGCTGAGGTGAGTCCGGAGAATATTACATTAAATAAATTATTACAATATTACATTACATTGAATGATACTTATATAAGTCCTTATAAGGACTGGCTTAAACGGGCGAAGCAAGAAGGTTTTCATCTTCCCCGTTATCTGTAGAGGACAGTGTAGGGATAAAGTGTTATTGAGCTATTAAATTAAAGCTCTGATCATGGTAGGAGGGTAACAGCTATAGCCGAGCCTCAGTTAGAGCTTCATTGACTACAGCATTGCCATCCATTACCCTCCAAGGGTATTATTGGATTGAATATATTGTGAGTTCAACGTATCTCATCACCGGCCTGTGGAGTAGGCTGAGATTGAGCAGATAGTAGTAGAGGATAGAGTGCATGAATCAATCACCGCATCTCACGGTCGATTGATTAAATTAAATTAAAGCTCTGATCATGGCAGGAGGGTAACAGCAATAACCGAGCCTCAGTTAGAACTTCATTAGCTACAGCATTGCCATCCCACGGTCGATTGATCCTTTCCTTATAAGGACTGGCTTAAAGGGGCGAAGCAAGTATGCTTTTCATATTCCCCGTTATCTGTAGAGGACAGTGTATGGATAAGGTGTTATTGAGCAATTAAAGTTCTGATCATGGCAGGAGGGTAAGCGCAATAGCCGAGCCTCAGTTAGAACTTCACTGGCTACAGCATTGCCATCCATTACCCTCCAAGGGCATTGGATTGAATGAATCGCTTCGCCCTAATAATAATATTGAGCAATTAAGGCTCTGATCATGTCATGGCAGGAGGGTAACAGCAATAGCCGAGCCTCAGTTAGAACTTCATTGGCTACAGAATTGCCATCCCTTACACCCCCCCAAGGGTATTGGATTCACAGTGTATGGATAAGGTTATTGAGCTATTATTAAAGCTCTGATCATGGCAGGAGGGTAACAGCAATATATAATATATATATATATATATTATATATTAAAAAATTAGGTGTTTCTTAATATGGCAGTTTATTAAATTTTTTTAAAAATAAAAAAACTATATTTAAATATTTTTTATTTTTTATATATAATATAATATTATATTATATTCTTTTTTATATATAATTTTAAATTTAGTAGTTCAGTGATAACAATACGAAGTATAGTTGACTCTCCCAGGACTTTCCAATAGCATAAAAGGTGGAGATATCATTTCTTAAAATAGTAACAGATCTTATTTAAAATTTTATATTCTCAGGAAGAGAAAATGTCTAGGGGCGTTTCCATTCTAAGTGATCCTTGCTGACCACCAGCTCAATATTTTTTTAAACAGATTTCGAAAAAGCACATAACATGATCGGTGAGAAGTTCTTTGCTAAAATATAAGATATTTCGATACATGGAAAATTGGACAGTCAGTATGAATGATTGAAAAAAAAAAGGGGAAAAAAAAAGAAAGAAATAGGCGTTTGCTGTTAAATTTTTCTACTTTGTGACTAACCTTTCAATCAATATTTCAGAGGGAAAGTTGGTATTTACTCAATGTTCATAGATATTTTTAAAATCGATAATTTAAAGTTCTGTTTATTGGATTACAAATAGGTCATTCGCTCGAACAAATACTTTAACTCGATGCTGAAATATTACCGTATTTCTTGATCCTTTTCCTTATCTAAAAATATCACCGACATATTTAAAAACACTCGTATATTTATTTGTTGAAATTTCCAAGTAAATTCCCATTTTTTAACGCCTGACAGACTCTCTACAATATGTAAAATATCTCTTTTTAATTCACCCTCTTACCTGAGAGACGTAGAACAGTGATTTTCACTTCGATAGGAGTCAAAACATTGGAGTTTAGATTCGTCAGCTTATTTTTCTGAAAATTTAATTCTGACAGAAAAGATAATGCGCCGAAAGCACCAAGTTGAACCCAATGGATTTGATTTTGCTGAAGAGACAAAGTCTTCAAGTTATACAACTGTTGGAAAGTGCTGCCCTCTATTTTACTAACATGATTGGCCGACACATCCAGATGTTCGAGATGATTCAAATCTTCGCTGAACACCGGTAATTCCACAAGTCGGTTATTAGTGAGATTAAGCGATTTCAACTTCCTCAGTCCGTACAAACGTTCCTCGGGGAGAATATCCAGGTCGTTGTAACCTAAATCAAGAGTCGCAAGTCTCTCGAGAGATTTAAAGGCTCCGGGGGAGACTTTGGTGATGCGGTTATGTCTCAGAGATAGGGAAAATAAGTTTGGAAATCCCAAGAAATCATGAGAAGCGATGACGGAAATATTTCCGTGATTGATGCTTAGTTCCTCTAGAGCAGGAAACGTGCCCGAAGCGCTCAAATCCTCTCGTATTCGTATGACGGGGTTACGGTTGAATGATAAATATTTTAAAGTCGGTAGCGGAGAGTGAACAAGTGTGTTGGGAATAAAATAGAGTAGATTTGAGTCCAGTTTGAGTCTCTCTAAGGAGTGTAAATCCTCGAACACGTCTAGAAATAGAGACTTCAGAGTGTTGTTTGATAGCTCGAGTTCTTTGAGCTTCGTCAGATTATGAAAGGCATCTCCGTCTATGTGAGAGATCGAATTAGCATTCAGTAACAGTTTTTGTAAGTTTCTATTTCCTCTAAATGCTAAACTTTGAACCGATGTGATTCGGTTGACGGGCATCGATAGCACTTCCAAGTTTGGTAACAATTCGATAGCCGACGATGGAACTTTGTCAAATTCGTTGTTGTTCAAATACAACTCTTTTAGATAACTAAGACTGTACATATGATGAGCTTCCAACTGTCGGATGTTGTTTCCATCTAGTCGTATTACTAAAAGGTCACTCAATGGTTCAAATAAACGACCAGTGACCGGGATTAGACCCGTGTTTTTAGCGCTCAACGAAACAAGTCCCGATAAACCGTAAAATATATTATCACTGACTCCTGTTAGATTATTTCCCGATAAATAAAGATGTTTTAATGATGGAAGAAATAGAAAATCCACTCGGGCATTTGTTAGTTTGTTGTCGCTGATATCCAACTTTACCAACGCAGACAGTTCTAAGAAGGATCCAGCTTCTATTTCTTCTGCCATGACGTTGTTTAAAAGCAGTTCATTTAAGGGCAATGATCCTTCAAACATATATTTACGTACCACGTAGATCTGATTGTGGGAAAGATGAAGAATCTTCAAGTTTTGTAAGCTCTGAAATGTTTGGGGTTCAATGTCCATGATGCGATTGTGAGATAAGTAGAGTTCTTCTAAATTCTCAGTTCCTTTGAACATATCCACGTTGAGATGGTTGAGATTATTATATTCCAGATTGAGATAAACCAACTGCCTCATACCCATGAAAGTGCCGCCCTCTATCGCCGATATAACGTTATGATCCAAATAAAGTTTTTGAACTTCTACCAAATCTTGAAATACTTCCGGGTATAATTTTTTTAAACGATTGAAATTGAGCCATAGGATTTCCATCTTGTTCTGACCTCTTAAACTATTCGCATGCATGTTAGTGATCTCGTTATGAGTGAGTTGGAGAGATCTAAGACTCGATGGATAACGACTTAAAATATCTTCGATTTCAATGAGTCGATTTCCTTGAATGTTCAAATGTTGAAGATTAGCCAGACTTTGAAGAGCTTCCATTTCAATCACTTGAATCCTGTTGAATTGTAAATGAAGTTCTTGAAGATTTGGAAGCGAATAAAACACTCCCTTTTTGATTGCTTTGATGAGATTATTTTGTAATCGCAAATCTCGAAGTTCTACCAGTTCTTGAAGAGTCCCAGGTAAAATTTCAGTGATGAGATTATTATCCAAAGATAAAGAACGAAGTTCTCTGTTGTTTTTAAACAAAGTCGGGTGAATTTCTCGAAGTTGATTAAATGACAATTGCAACTGGTAGAGGTTATGCAAGGAATAAAAAGTACCGCACTCAATATGAGTGATGGCATTACTAGGTGCGAACAATACCGAAATTTGGGAACTATTACTGAAAGAAGAATTAGTAAAAGTTGATATGATATTATTAGATAAAAACACCTCTCGAAGGTTGGTCATATTTTGAAAAATTCCCGATTCTATAGAATGTAGGTGATTAAAACTGAGGTCGACTGTTCGTAGCTTGCGGAGATAACTAAATACTCTTCTTTCCATCGCAGCGATGCTATTATGGCTCAGGTCAAGTGTCTCAAGCTCTCGAAGATGAATGAAGACGCTATCGTTCAGCGATGTGAGCCGATTCATATACAGTGTGAGAGAAGCCAACCGTGGCATCGTGACGAAGCTGCGTTCGTCCAGAACGCGTATCTTATTGGAGCTCAGATCGAGTCTCTGTAAACCAGTGAAGCGAGTAAAGCCATCATCGGGGATATCTTCGATTTCGTTCCACACGAGTCTTAAGGTCTTGAGCTGGCGAAGCCTTCGTAAAGCATTCAAGGGAAACCTCCTCAGTCGGTTATTAATCAGTATTAGTTCCTCTAGGGTATTCTCTAACCCCCCGAACGCGTACTCCGTGAGGGAGTCGATCTTATTGTTCTGAAGGTTGAGACTCGTCAATTGTAGGCCGTAGAAAGCGTAACTGTCGACGGTGGTAATGATGTTGGAATCAAAATCGAGAGTCCGTAGAGTGGTCAACTGATTAAGGGCCCCTTGAGGGATTTCTTGAAGCTTGCTGTTCACTAGAGACAAACTTTCCAGCATGTCTTCTAATCCGACGAATGCTTGTTCGTTTATGAATTGGATTTGCGTGTAAGAGATCTGCAAATGAAAGACTGTCATATTCGCAAACATCCCTCCTGGCAATATCGTCACCGAGCTGTCCAAGTGGTAAATACTTAACGATTTGATCGGAGAAATGATGAGAGACAGCGTGGCTCGGATCTGATCCAAACCCGTGTTCGGACATTCCAGGAATAATCCATCTTCGAACTGGTAGCAAGGACACCAGGGACTTTTTTCCCAAGGAGGACACCCTCCTTCCACTTCTTCTTCTGTGTTCACTAAAGAGTTAAACATGAACACCAGTAGGATGATTTGGAATACGGTGCGGACAAGCAAGTCTGGCGGTAGGGTCATCTCTCATGTCGTTCATCTGGAAATAAATAAAATAGGTTTTTGTTTTACAATTCGGGTATTTAATTCAAATATCATATATTTATCTTAATATTTATACTGTAAGCATTTAAAGAATCATGTGTCTCATGATTGATGTTTGATATCAGTACCGTCCGAAAAATATAAAATTACGTAGAATTGAAACTAGAATACTCACGAATTCTATTATTCTAAAGATTTAGTTTTTCATTTTTGTCACATCTTTTTAATCTTCCAATGTCTTAGTAACATATATATATATATTATTATTATTATTAAAAATAAAAGGTTTGCTTACTTCTGATGTGACATATTCAGAATTTTAAAACACTCTTCATAATCTTCTAAATATTAAGCTCTTATTATGTTCGCTATCATTTTTTAAATGTATTTGTAAGAAAAAAGAAGGAATAACTGCTTGCGAATTTGAAAAACTTTTTCCATTGAAGTACTTTGCACTAATATCAAGCCGGAATTTTGTAAGAGTAACCAGAATGAGTGTAGTCCGGGAGAACTTTCATGGTGTATGCAGTTTTTCGATGTCACTAAACTTTGCTATCTTGAATCTTATCTAAACTTTGCTATCTAACCACCTTTCTACATGTAAGAAAAACACCCATAAT
This sequence comes from Typopeltis vanoorti, assembly GCF_054136105.1. Lineage (NCBI taxonomy): Eukaryota > Metazoa > Arthropoda > Arachnida > Uropygi > Thelyphonidae > Typopeltis > Typopeltis vanoorti. Next base: position 77,420,368 of record NC_143563.1, on the reverse strand, counting down.
TCATCTTAATGTATATATTTCTTCAATGCTTCTTCAATGGCAAGAATATTTCTTCTATCGCAAGAAAGAATACGGTATAGTCCTTATAAGGGGCGAAGCAAGAATGCTTTTCATATTCCCCGTTGTCTGAAGAGGACAGTGTAAGGATAAGGTGTTATTGAGCTATTAAAGTTCTGATCATGACAGGAGGATAACAGCAATAGCCGAGCCTCAGCTACAACTTCATTGGCTACAGCATTGCCATCCATTACCCTCCAAGGGTATTAATCACCGCATCTCACGGTCGAGTTCCCTACGGTACAGTACTATAAGCAGTTAAATGTATAAAAAAACATATTATTATTATTATTATGGTGTACCAAAAATGATATAACTTATATTAAGAATTTTTTTAAATTATTGATTTTTTAAAAAATATTTTTATTTTTGTTTTAATTAATTTCTAAGAGTATATTTTATTGTTTTTATAACTTAGTTATTTCTTTCTTCTTACTTTTATTACCGCATTGTATTTGCCAAGTGAATTTTAATTAACAGTTTTAATAGCTACATGTTGAAAAGGCCAGAATTCTTTTTAATGACATTTTAATTGGTATTATATTAAATAAATGAATTCTTTGTGTGGTTCTCGCATACGCCTCATATGTCTTTCATTACTTGTTGATTTTCAGATATATTATTAATATTTATCAATTTTTTTTCCTTTATTTTTCAAAAATGACTCCTGTCGAACCAACTTATTTTTGTATCCTCCCCCCGAAATATTTCACATTAGGTTTTCGCTTTGTGAGGTTCGTGTTCCACTCAGAGCTATTTTGTTCAGGATGATTGATTTTTTTTTTCGCGTTTTAATATTAATTATTATTTTCTTTTTACATGACACCTTCAGTGAGTCCAAAGACTGATCGAGGGAGGGCACCTAGTCCACAATTCTCCGTCTCCACCACCACTTTCTTCGTCTACACCAACGCCATCTACCACCGACCACCACAACCACTAATATTTTCATAGATAATTACAAACATCCATGCCCACGGCGGGATTCGAAACCGCAGCCTTTTCACTGGAGAATGGATACGCTAATTACTCGGCCAACGAGGCATAGTATTTAGCGTACTTTATGTTTAATAATCTGGTCAGTTTGATGGAAAAGATAACGTCATTGAAAAAAAAAAAAAAATTCGACAGTCAGTTTGATATAAAACTTTTATATAGTTTTATATGTCCGGTTTAAGCCAAAATCGAAATTGGTCAACAAAAATTTTAAAATTAAAGATATCAAATACTAAATTTCATCAAACTTTGAAAAGCCAAAGCGGTACTACTGTGTATGTAAAACGGACAGATGGATAAATGTAAAAAAAAAAAAAAAAAAAAAAAAAAAAAAAAAAAATTCCTATTAGATACCAGCCTATTTTTTTTACAGTTTCACACTGCTTTTCGCATCGAAAAATAACTTAAAAAAGTCTTTAAAAATGCGCGCTTACTGTGAGTAAATTCTATTCTCTTTAGATAGACATGCTTGAGCGCCTAGTAACACTTGTAGGCATCACAAGCCCTCTTTAAATTTTTTTGTTTGTTCACAAAAAAAAAAAAGGCGAAAAAAAGCTGACACAAGCTACTACTTTAAACTGTTCCAAAGTTGTAATTTATTAGAGAAGGGGAGAAAAAAAAACTGCTATTTTTGCAGTCTTCAAGACACTTAAGGTGGAGGGAAGAAAGTTCTTTATGACTTCCTATAGCGTCGGCAAGACTGGAAGTCCTGCAGCCGCTTTGTCATATGCAAAGCCTGCTTGGCGTGCTAATCCCTTATTCAGTGAAGAATAGCCGTTTCAAGAATAGCTTACTCCTGTTGGGATGCTCAACGACATTGTTAATACATGACTTCATTGTCCAGTTGTTTTTCTTTCTCAAGTATGGTCATCTAAATCATCTTCATAAAAATGTTTATTTTGGTTAAAATACCCTATTAATAGCCAGTAAAGCACATTTTTATATTTGTTGATTCTTGCGATATCAGCTAGGAATCATTTTGTTATTTATTTTGTCATAGTTTAATATTTATGTTCTTAATATAATCAACCTTATATAAATAAATATATATATATATATATATATATATATACACTCACCTCTCTTTCTATATATATCATTTCTGCCAAAATTAATAAATATATACATATATATACGCATACAGAACTATATCCATAAACATAGCTATCATATATACGAAAATTACCCTCAGTATCATCTCACACAACAACAACAAAAAAAATCCTATCCTTTCTCTTGCACGTCCTTGCTGTGTTATCATTATTTTTTGTTCATTTCTTTGCAATGATTGATGACAGGATCCTGTTCTTTTTCAATTTATAGTCCTTATAAGGACTGGCTGGGGCAAAGCAAGAATGCTTTTCATCTTCCCCGTTATCTGTAGAGGACAGTGTAGGGATAAGGTGTTATTGAGCTAATAAAGCTCTGATCATGGCAGGAGGGTAACAGCAATAGCCGAGCCTCAGTTAGAACTTCATTGGCTACAGCATTGCCATTCATTACCCTCCAAGGGTATATTACCATTCTTTGCTTCTTTTTCAATTTTCTTAAAGTTCTTAAAAGAACTGGGCGATGGACTGAGTCCTTGACTCTTTATCCCGTCATCTGAATGAAGAAAATCTGTGTGGATGGGGTGTTATCGAGCTAAAAAGCTCTAGTCATGGCTGGGTAACGGCAATAGCCGAGCCTCAGTTAAAACTTCATGGGCTACAGCATTGCCATTTGTTACCCTGGAAGTCCTGATTAGTAAGTAAAGGGTAAAATCTCAAAAAATCGGACGATCTCTAGGCCACTCCATAGTGGGCGAAAGACCGTCCATGTCTCAGCGTTGGTTCCACTCATTGACGGCCGCCCCGTCCAAGCACCCCGACGGGCTCCCCGTTTAAGCAGAACCGCTCAGCGTTGGTTCCACTCAGTGTCGGCCGCCCCATCCTAGCACCCCGATGGGCTCCCCGACTCCTGAGCAGAACCGCTCAAATTCCGAGGAAAATAATTCACCGACAAGAACCCCTCAGCGGGCCCTGCCGGAGAACACCCTCCCAGGAGACTCAAGGTGCTCCCTTAAGGCAAAAACCCTAAGGGAGCGAACTCAAAAACTCACACCCAGGATAACAGCAACAGCCGAACCTCAGTTTACTTCCTCGGTTCAGCATTGCTATTTGTTACCCTGGAAGTCCTAAAAAGGACTAAGATCTTCCCAAGGACCGACGCCTCTTTTTCAATTTCCGTTATTCTGAGATTGAAGTAGTCAGTTCATTTTATTTTATAATAGGTTTATTTATATATTTTAGAATTTTTTTGATATTCTTTTTTATATCAAAACATTAAGCAAAATTTCTAGAGCATTATTTTTTTTTACTTAATTGTTTTAAAATGCATAAAATTTTTTCTTCGTTTGTTCTTGTTGTCCTATTACTGAAATCGCTTTGAGATGCAGGACGATGGCGGACTTCAATTATTACTCTTTCATATTTATTTAGAGGCCTCAGCTTACATAACTTAATGTTAAATAAATCCGACTTTCTATAGTGCCCATTTTCTTGATTATTTCATATAGATTTTCGCAAATACGATTAAAACATCATAGTAAAAATATCAATTTTTTTTATTGTATATTACAGCCGAAAGTTTTTCACGCTATATAAAGCCAGTAATGAATAGAAGAATTCATGGTGATTTTTTTTGGGGGGGGGGGGGATGCTTACAGTTCTATAGCACTTCTTTTAAGAATTACGTCTATAAACAGAAAAATCCAAACAATGCATATCTGTCAAATCAGCATAACATATCTTTCGCCTCCCGTTTAAAAATACCCCCAACAAAAAAAATAAATAAATAAAATAAAATAAATAAAATAATAATTAATATCTGCACAAATCCATGCGAACAACGTACAAAGACTGGCTGTCATGTGAAAATGCATAGATCTTAACGTTTTCCATTTTCCTCCTGTTATACTCGTTGCCCTTGCTAAACATACTAGGGGCTCTTATTCTATTCTTTCTTTCCCCCTTCCATTTAGTTCTTCCCATTTCAGGAAAACAAAAAAATTAGGAAATTAACAATTCTTTTAAAGTACGAAACAAGAAAAGAGACAAAGTAAACCTCGGGGAAATGAAGAAGATCTAACATTTTAGACTGGAATAGATAACAGACTTTAGAAAAAAAAAGTTCGCTTACACAACGATGGAAAATGAAATATTAAAAAAACATGACAGAATGAGAAAATCGTCTTCTTAAAATATATAAATATAATTATAATTTAAAAAAATAAATAAGTAAGAAAAATACAATAAAAGTGTTATTTCATAAATATATATAATTAAAAAATAAATTAATAAGAAAAATACAACCAATAGGCGAGGTTTAGTCAATACGCCTAAAGCTTACTACGTACAGTTGCCTGTTCAACTTGTACAAGAAACTAGAAATAAATTTTTGGTGTATGAAGTTTTTTATCATTTATAAAAGTTTTCTCTCCAGATTTTCAATTAAATATTAAAATATATATAAAAATATTTAATTGCAGTTGAAATATAAAGAACTAAATCTTAACTTTAAGACAAATTATAGCTATTTATAAAATAAAGCACTTTATTTTGAGGATATTATTATAGTAGTTGAATCCTCTCACAACTATGCTACGAAAAATCAGGATCCAGTATGTTTACTCCTTAGTCTTTCAATAGGGATTGATTCAGATGAAGTAAAAATTTCTATAAGTTATTTTATTTTAAAAGTTGGATCAATTCCTGTAAGAAATTGTAGGAAAATCGTGTCATTTAAAATGATTAAAAACTATGGATAGTCTTCGAAATAATAAAGGCTGGAGTTTTTTTGTTCCTCTCTTTTTGTTCACCTTGCGTATACCGAACTGGTTTATCTTGAAAATCTTCAGTTGTTTCGTAGAAGAGGACGAAAGTGTTACGAGTTCTTTAGGCAAAGAGCGATTACAGAGATTAACGAGGCCTGCTCGAACTCTGAGATCGATTCTCCGGGATTATTGATCGAGATTAGCCAAGTGATGAAGCAGTTTGGTCCAGGATTCTGCGCACTTTAATGTCGCCGGAGGAATGATGAAATTTACCCCCCCCCCCATTCCCTCTCTCTCTCTAGCTTACTTATATATGATAATAGCTATAAGAATTTGAAGCATTTTGTTCCTTTCTATTGCGAAAGTTTAAGGAATCATAATGAAAAATATTAATTTTCCGTGTTCGCCTTGTTTACTGAATTAAGGCTATTGAAAAAATAAAACGGTGTGGGAAGAGGAAATCTATGCGATTTTCTTAATAGCTTTCATTCAGTAAACAAACATGAATATTGATAATGATTTAAATGAAAAAAAAAAAAACTTATTAAAACAAAAGTAGAAATTCGCGTCAAAATAAATTTCTATCAAACAATGAAATATCTCATAGGAAATTTGTTATTTTTACAATTTAATTAAAACATAAACAAAATCTACTTTTTTTTAATGTTGTATATTTGATCAATAATTAACATTTTCAAAATTGAAACAATTAAACTCCGTGTGGTGACCGGGATAAGAATAGCCCCACTGTAGCCGATGCATGTCGTACGACTAAAATGGGCACCCAGGGAGGGTAATGGATGGCATGCTGTAGCCAAATGAAATTTTAACCGAGGCTCATTTATTGCTGTTACCCTCCTGCCATGATCAGAGCTTATAGCTCTATATTACCCTATCCATAGATTTTCTTCTACAGATAATGGGGAATATGAAAAGCATTTTTGCTTCATCCATCTAGCCAAAAAAAAAAAAAAATTTCTGAATGTTTTGATGGTATCAAACATTTTGATACACAATGTAATCAATTAAAAATTTCATCTTCAGAATTTAATTAGAATATAATTACGTACACTTTTAATGTTTACAGATTAGATAAATAACGTTTTCCAAATGTTTTGACATCTGTAGGTTAAATTTTTCATGTTAACACTTTGTTTATTATTAATGTTAAACTTTGTTATTTATTATATTATAAGTATGAAGTAAGGATGCGCTTGTTCTCATTCCGCACGACGTCCACATCTGTGAAGAGATCGTGCAAAATAATCTGACAATTTGCTATTTGGGTAACTCAAATTTCCACTGTGTGGAAAAATATTAAGATAAAGTTGATTTTCAATTACTTGATGATTGACCATCAGGGGAAGATCCTGCTTAGTATGTACAGAAAGAAAATTTGTTGTGTATTAATGGAAGTATGAAAGGTACTCACATAATAATACTATACCCCTTTTTATACAAGAAATATTTTATAACTTGTATATTAAAAAAAAAATCCTTGTGAATAGTTCCATTAACTGGTCGTATAACACAATAAAAAATAAATAAAACTAATCTATGTTTTTATTATTATTTGTTACCTCTAGGGAGTCCAAAGACTCATCGCGGGAGGGCATTTACCAACTTTGTCTCCACCAGTCACAATCCACCAACTGATCGCAACTACACCAACGCCATCTATCGCCGACCACCACTAGTATTTCCACAGACAATCACAAACATCCATTCCCACGGCGGGATTCGAATCCACAGCCTTTTTGGGTGGGGAGCGGTTAGCACATTTTAGTTACACAAGAGTTTAATAGTTATAATAATACTTGTGCGTATTAAATTGTGGATGGCTCAGCTGTTTTTAATTACGGCTGGAGCATCTAAGGTCCACACCTGTGTATTGTATCTATTAATTAATTTTTTCGAGGTCAACAAGTTCTTGTCCAAGCGTCGTAGACAGCTAGGTTAAGGATGTGTTGTATGTGTTCAGTTATACTGTAGGTCTAGTGAGAAGTCAGAAACATACATATCGGTATAGTTCATTTTAAAACAGGGGAGAGGATATACAAAGACTTACTTCAACACGTGCATGATAGATTTATGTCTTTTTTTTATAACATAAATAGAAATAACATTATTTTTATAAAAATCAAGGGAGCTTCGTATGAAACAAGACATTTAAAACTACTCAAATATAAAATTTTACAATATTTGCAGTTTTTAACTAAAATTTGATACAATATATACGAAATTTTTTCTCACTTTTCAAAATATGGACTCAGCTCTTTACTGGTTATTGAAGAAAGCAACTTAATATTAAATACATTGATATAATCCGATTCTTTTGAGATTCCAGAAATAGCTGTAAGATCTTTAGGGTTGCTGAAGCGCATTTAATTTAAAACTCGACGAAAGAAAGCGAGAAAGAATTTCAAATAAGGAACGCATAAATCCAGTCTCTGAGTTTTTCAACACGTGAATTAAAAATGTCCGTGAGCGACATCTTGGTTTATTCTCCTGTTGGGCTCGAAAAAGGAAAAAAAAAAAACGCCCCAATAAGAGTGAGCTTAAAGCTAAATCTAGTGGAAGAAGGGAGGGATGTGAAGGAAAAGAACAGTATCGCCTCTTCTTGAAAGAGCATGTTTTGCGGGTGTATGTTTCTCAAAGACGACAGCACAGAATCAGGTTGAAGGAAGAGACGGCTTTGGTGTCGACGGGAGCGGTGAGTAAGCTCTTGAATTATTTATAACACCGCCAATATTGTCCTGCCGCATTAATAGGCGCGACGTAGACCGTAAATTTTGTGCGGTCAGCCGAAAATGTGGCCCCTACTGGTCTTTTTGGGAGCCTCTACCTTTTACTATTGTGAGGGGGGAAAAAAGTTTTCACGGTTGGGCAAATAGATTTTTCTGGAGTCGAACACCAAGCAATCACACTAGTAACGCACGATTCTGCATTTTTTTACCTCCTATTGGAATACAGAACTAGCTGCTTGTGTTGTGTTTCGTTGTTGATTTGTCCCTCGCGAAATATCTCGTTTTGAGTGAGAAAATACAAGACTGGAAAACTACAAATAGTTGCATGAATGATAAAGCGCATGCTTGGAGTTTCTCACGCGTGGTCTCGTTTAACTCGAGAAACATAAAAAGAAGTTAGTTTGTGTAAGTGGGAAATACGACAGCTGTTTAAGTGAATGGTTAGCGAACATTAACTGCTTGCCAACTCACTTGAATAGCACGCCGTTGAATAATCTTTTCCAGTTGGCAAGTGAAGCTAGCATAGTTTACGTGTCAACGGACCCATTAGGTTCTTAAACAAGAAGTCTCTGTAGTTCTTGTCTGATAAAAACTTAAAGAAAGAAATTCCCATCCTTTCGTATACGCATTGTAGATGTGATTAAAATAACATTTTGAAATACTGCAGGAAATTGCAATTCTACTAAAATTACATTTTAGAACTGTCTTACTGAAGGATATACAGAAAAAAATCAACAATTTAGAAACTGCTTAAAAACCTTAAAAAAAAAAAAAAAAAAAAAAAAACCTAACAAATATTTATTTAAAAATTAATATATATTAAGGAATATGGTGTGTATTAATGTTCACATGTTAAAATATTTTATTTTCAAGTTTAAAGTTAAAAAGTGATTAAAACATAATAATTTTTAGAAATATTATTTATTTCCAAATGGAGTTAACATTGACCATAATTCCAGGTTATTCATCACCATTTTCCATTTCGTGCATCTTTCCATTTATTTTTAAATTAATAATTAGATTTCCGTTTAATTAAACGAATTGCATAGATATAAATCAATTAACGTTATTAAAATGAAAGTTAAATAATGTTATAAAATAAAACTGTTGTAAAAAAGTTGCATTTGAAAATGCATGTTTATAAAATGTATTTTCAATAAATTTGAACGTTTTCAAGGTTTATGTTTTTAGAGCTAATTAAATAAAAACGAGCAATTTTTAAAAAAATAAGTAGTAATACAAATTAAAAATAATAGTCAAAAGAAAATTTATATGATTATGAAAATGAAATCAAGGAATTATAATAAATTATATATTGTAATAAATAAATTATATAATAAATAAATAATTATATTTATTATATAATAAATTATAAATAAATTATAAAAATATGATAATAATAAATATATATAATTAATGATAATTATTTATATCTCTATTTATAGAGTAATAATATATTTTTTCTAATGGTTAATACTTTTAGTTTAATAGTTTCTGAAATCTCTCTCTCTCTCTCTCTCTCTCTTTACGATGAAAAATTCAATGATAAACGCTTTTATAACGAAATTTCATGTTTACTTAGAGTGGAGAGCGATGTAATGCTAATGAAGTTACGTTTTTCTGATAAAGGCTGGAGAATAAAATGACAGCCCATGATTCACAGCAGACAACGTTAAACAAAAGATCATTAACTTCTTTAGACTCAACTACAAAATGGATAAGTCTGCTCATTCCAGCTATCCATTTTTGCGTCAAGATTGTCTTGTTTATTGAACCCTAAACATAATTACAGCTGCTTGATGTGGTTGTTTAATTGTTTAGTTTTCTATTTGTACATAAATAAACATATTACCTTGACGATAACCCATCTAAAAGATAATGTAATTAAAAGCGAAGCTATGGCTGATCTCTTTACGTTATCTCCGCACATGGAAATTCCGAAGCAAGGTACCTCATCATGATCAACTTGCTTAATATGTATTCCCCCGTGTACGCAAATTTAATGAGCCCTTCCTCATATTTCACGGTATTACTTGGCAAACTGAATACGCCTTCAAACAAAAATGTCTCTGCTTTCTAATATGACGCTAATAATAGTAGTTTGAAGTAATAAATCATGTTTTGAATTCTCTTCCAAATACCTGCTACAGTATATTATCCGACAGATGGCGGTAATGGCGCATTAAATCAATGAGGCTGTCTTGGGCGGAACAATAAGTTTCTCCAGCTGGCTAACTTTTGCCGAAATAGGATATAGCTGAAGGGGGGGGGTGTAGAATGTTCTGGATAGCGTTTGGGGAGAAATATTAAATAAGTTGTTATGCGTAGAATGTATACAGTAGTCGAAACTGTAATTGAGTCGATAAAGTTATTGCGATCAAGCATAAACAAAATGTTGAAATATTTAAATGTATCTTAAATGGCCTTTAGAGTTGAAATAAATGGAAATATACGGAATTTAAAAATATTAAAGCAATCGTTAAAATGTTACCTTGTTTATATACATATAGATGTATTAACTATGTAAACATTACAGAGGTTTCCAAGTGGTTTGTTGTTTCATTTCCTCTTGATTGAATCATCAACATTTGATATGTTATTGTTCTGGAATGCTACTGAATTGCTTGCTTCTCAGTTAGATAATTGAATCAATTTTTTTTTTTTTTTTTTTTTTTTTGCAACCGTAATTTTTAACTAAGATCTCTTTATTTTCTAAAATTGTGAAAACAACATTAATTTATTTCTAGGAAAAATCTCTTGATGTGTATTGATACGAATATTTTATTTTATTTTTATTTTATTATTATTATTAATTTATTTTTTTATTTTGTGGAAATTATCTAAAAATTCATAAATGTTTATATTATTACCAGCTATTTATTTCTTGTAACTTATACGCATTAAAATTTTACCACCTTCAAAGTATAGCATGAAACTTTCAACAAATCCATCCATGTTTTAAATCATAAGAAATAAAGTATTAAAATTAGATGCATGATTATAAAATTAGATGCATGATTACACAATGCCGAATATGAACAGGGTTAAATGCCTCTTACTGAGTAAAGTCAGTTGTACGAACTGCCTTCGTTTATTTTGGTCTGCTTTTGATGATTTCATCCAATCAGAGGATGCCAGTGATAATTATATCACATTTTTTCTTAAGTTCTTAAAGGAACTGGGCGATGGACTGAGTCCTTGACTCTTTATCCCGTCATCTGAATGAAGTAAATCTGTGTGGATGGAGTGTTGTTGAGCTAAAAAGCTCTAGTCATGGCTGGGTAACGGCAATAGCCAAGCCTCAGTTAAAACTTCATTGGCTACAGCATTGCCATTTGTTACCCTTGAAGTCCTGATTAGTAAGTAAAGGGTAAAATCTCAAAAAATCGGACGATCTCTAGGCCACTCCATAGTGGGCGAAAGACCGTCCATGTCTCAGCGTTGGTTCCACTCATTGACGGCCGCCCCGTCCAAGCACCCCGACGGGCTCCCCGTTTAAGCAGAACCGCTCAGCGTTGGTTCCACTCAGTGTCGGCCGCCCCGTTCAAGCACCCCAACGGGCTCCCCGACTCCTGAGCAGAACCACTCAAATTCCGAGGAAAATAATTCACCGACAAGAACCCCTCAGCGGGCCCTGCCGGAGAACACCTTCCCCGGAGACTCAAGGTGCTCCCTTAAGGCAAAAACCGTAAGGGAGCGAACTCAAAAACTCACACCCAGGATAACAGCAACAGCCGAACCTCAGTTTACTTCCTCGGTTCAGCATTGCTAATTGTTACCCTTGAAGTCCTAAAAAGGACTATTCAGAATCTCCCTTTCTCTCCATCACATTTTTTTTTTTAAATTACAATATATTAATGTATTAATATTATATGAGGATAAAATTGGTATAAGATGCAATTAATTAAACTCTTGTTTTTGAAGATGTACCAATAGATTTAAAGTATATTACAAGATGGCCACCCCTTATCTAAATATTTTATTTATTTATTATATATCTAAATGTCAGCTAGTTTCACGGGAATGTGAAAAAAGTGGAGGATGGGAGAAAGGTTCTTTATTAACTGCTTTGAGGGTTAAATGGAGAGATGGGAAGAATGCGAAGAAGCACAGTTGCAGTAGGAACCTTCACTAAGCATTTAGTAGTTGCTTATTTATCAGTATTGGGCACTTTAATTTTGTTTTAGCCTTGCATACTCGTTATAATGAGTTTCTACAAATAAAGAAAGGTTAACAATGAAAATAGAGAACTACTAGTTGGAAATTTCACTGCTCTTCAGGTCAAAGAATTTAGCAAAATTATTACTGCCGCCCACACCATGAAATATACCGAATAGTAAAAATATTCCTCTTGAAATTGAGATATGTTAAGTAAACACAAAATTTTATACCACTTCTAATGCTTCGTTTCACATTCCATTGGGATACTGCTAAGTTAGCCTTGCATTAACAAAATCTGAAATTCTTTCATGGATAGCGCAATAATTAAATCCCGTGCATGCTTTGCGAAGAGAAAATGAAAGAATTTTGACTTCATGCCAAGTCACACCTAACTGTTAGACATGTTGGAGAAACGAACCGTAAAGTTGAGGAAAACCGAAATGCACCAAATATCATTCAAGTTTTAGCTGTCAGGATAAATTTATGGTTCTTGTTTGACTTTACAAAGTAAACGCACTTTGTTTTGTTTTTATTTCATTATTAGACTATGCGATGCATTTGAAAAAATATATTTTAGGAAAATCCCAAAAGATTTGACGTTAACTCATTCTTAACATGATGTCATATTCTTTTCTAATATCTTAATTTTTAAGATGATTTCAGTTTTATTTCTAACCAAACTTTCAGTTCCCTTAGTTAAAACTGGTATATTACTAGTTTAGTAAATAGGTTAATTTCTTTTTTTTTTTATTCCATATAAATTTATTCAACTGGTTCTGCACCATATCAGTTTGTTTATTCTTTTATTATTTCTATATTTTAATATTTACCTATTTATATCGATAAATATTAATATCAAAGTATTTAATATTCCACACTAGGATGTCACACCAGGAAACTCTGGTCATCTGCAAACGCGGGCAAACCAGCCAGAAGATTCACTCAGTTAACAAACATAATACACTAGCTTTAGCTGCCTCGAGTAATTAAAACAACCCACTGCATAAAATATCAAACTCAAAATAGTCTTATCAGAGCACATTACAATCGTGCTTAGAATTATTATTATGAATTTAAGAACAAGTCGCCATCATACTCAGAATAATAAGTTTAGAACAACAACACTGAAAAAAAATAAAAATCCGCTTAGTATAGCAATACTAAATTTAACATCAGCAATCAAAATTCCCGACCAACTGCAAATGGTTTTGTTGGCCAAGTAGATTTTACCAGTTTATGAGTCAATCAGTGGTTAATTTCTAAATTTATACGCTTATTGTAAATAAATGATCAGTGATCTTACAGAAGTTTACCCCCCCCCCCCTCTTGTGGGAGTATATATTTCACGCTCACTTTTCCACTAATGATTATCTGATCGAACAGTCGCTTGAATTTTTTTTTGGGGGGGGGGGGGGTAGATGGGTGAAGCCAGAATGCTTTTCATATTCCCCGTTATTTGTAGAAGAAAATGTATGGATAGGGTGTTATTGAGCTATAAGCTCCGATCATGACGGGATAGCGGCAATAGTCGAGCCTCAGTTAAAACACTTCATTGGCTACAGTTGCCATCTGTTACCCTCTGGAATCCATCCACATCTAGATCGTATCTTGAATTTGAACTTTGAACTTAATTGGTTGATGGACTGAGTCCTTGACTCTTTATCCCTTCATATGGATTTTAGATTGTCGGTGATGAGATTATTGTGGGTAATTTACCCGCTCATTGTGAGTATTGAGGCTGTATCAGCTTTCTCTTGCGATGGAGTATTTCGGTTTTTTATGTTTGAAACGATCTGAGGGCTTGTAGTCCGCTGCCTGTCGAACTATCTGATTTGGGTGATTGTTAAGAATTTCTCCGCAATGCCTGTCATGTAGGTCTTAATATCTGGAAGATTAGCTTCTTGATGTAACTGGATGTTTCTGACGAACCATGGGGCATTAAATGCCATTCTTAGGCATTTATTCTGTATTATCTGAAGTCTGTTGATGTTGCTTTTAGTCGTGTGATCCCAGGTTGGAGAGGCGTAAGTTAGTTGCGGTCTGATTACCGATTTGAAAAGGAGGATTTTGTTGCTTATGCTTAGGAAGCTGTTCCTATTCAAAAGTGGATATAGCTGTGCTATGGTCTGACTTGCCTTAGTGGCGACACTATCCATATATGACTTGAAATTTAGACGTCTATCAAGATGAACTCCCAGTTTGGTAAAATTGCGCCAAGGGATGATTTTACCAAACATTTGTATGCTTGTATTCGGTTCTGCTTTACGTCTGGTGAAAAGTACTGTAGAGCTTTTGTTTGGATTAATTGCGATGCGCCACTTAGTGTACCAATCCTCCAATTCACTGACTGCTCTCTGCAGCTTGATTGTGGCCAGGTGTGGACGGAGGGATCTGGCTATAATGATTGTGTCGTCGGCATACAGAGCGGTGATAGCTGGAGACAGTTTGGGGAGATCTGCCATGTATATGGAGAAGAGTACAGGAGATAGCAGAGGGCCTTGAGGGACTCCGGCCGTGAATCTCCTCTCTGTGGATCTGATACCGTTGAGTTTTATTTTAAATTTTCTGTTATTTAGATATGATTTGATAAGTAGAACTAGTGGTAATGGAATACCAACTTCGTGTAGTTAAAAAATTAGTCCATGATGCCACACTCTATCAAATGTCTGAGTGATGTCCAGGAAAACTGCGCCAGAGTGTTGGTGCCATTCATACCCTTGGGTTATATGTTCGATAACTCTGTAAATTTGTAGCGTTGTGGAGTGATATTTCCTAAAGCCGAATTGTTCATCTTGAATGACATGGTTGATATCTGTTGCCTCTTGAACCCGTGTGAGAATAGCACGTTCAGCTATTTTACTTATGCATGAAAGAAGGCTGATTGGTCTGTAATTTTCAGGAAACTGTTTATTTTTTCCAGGTTTGGGAATTAGGAAAACGTCGGCAATTTTCCATCGCTCTGGGAAATAATTTAGCCGGAGGATGGCATTAATGATGGCTACCAGATGCATAACTCCTTTGCGGGGAAGTAACTCGAGTACCTTGTTTGTTATTCCATCTAGACCCGAGCCTTTTTGTTATTTAGTTTTTTTAAAATCTCATATATTTCTGTTGGTGACACGGATTTGTTATTGGATTGGAGTAAGGCATTTTGAGTATCTTGAATTTTTCTTAAGTTCTTAAAAGAACTGGGCGATGGACTGAGTCCTTGACTCTTTATCCCGTCATCTGAATGAAGAATATCTGTGTGGATGGGGTGTTATTCAGCTGAAAAGCTGTGGTCATGGCTGGGTAACGGCAATAGCCGAGCCTCAGTTAAAACTTCATTGGCTACAGAACTGCCATTTGTTACCCTGGGAGTCCTAAAAAGGACCTTGAATTGCGTAACTGGTAAAATATTTACTTGGGTGCATTTATAGTTCATTGTGGTGTCTCTGTATTTATTGATAGTTGGAATGCTTATTAATTTATTTTGGAAAGAAATTAGATATATCAATACGGTGTAATAGGTTCCTCTCCAGCCTAGAACACAGCACTGTGTATTATTCTATACCTAAGCGAAATATAATTTTTAACATTGCCACAGTTGATAATCCTTTATAAAAAAGAAAACCCTAGATGCACAAATCATACTCTTTTGTATACTTCTCTAATATATAGTCTCCAGCTTCGATTGGTGTTAAATTTTAATCCTAAATAAATTCTATTATTCACGTTTTCTATCTCCATGTTGTTACAATTTAAGTAACTGAAGCAATTCCATTTGTGTACGATTACGGATTTAAAAAACTGGTTCTATTAATACCTACGTTTCTCAATTTAAAAAATTTAAATTATAAATTATACTTTTTTTTTCTGCACTGAGAGTAAGTTTATTTAGTGTAAAATCCGTTTGTTACTCTTTTCGGATCTGTGTCGTTTTTTTTTTTTTTTTTTTCATTTCATTTACAGAATCTATACTTAAGATCAATGCAGTGCCATCTGCAAAGGTGTTTATTTTACTTGATAAATGTGGACCATAGAGGTCATTGATAATGCTGGTCCAAACACAGAACTTTCGGGAACACCATGATTCAGATGCTAATTCTTTTGTTCATTTTTTACTATTTGTGATCTAAACGTCAAACAACTCTAACCAGGCAAGAACATGCCCACTAATTCCTATAGCATTCATTTTTTCAACAAAATATCATGCGATACTTCGATAAAACATTCCGTAGATCTAGAAAATTACTGAAATTTGATATTGGGATGTATTAAATACATCCTACTCACTGATGAGACCTCAAAAAAGGTCAAAACCGGTCTGGGTAGTGACCTGCTCTCATAATGTAGAACAGTAATACATCTCCTAGGAGCTGTTGTTTTACATTATGGGTAAATACCAAGAATAGTGATCGAACTTTCTCCACCTTTGCAACGAGTTGCCCTGGCATTGCACTACCAGCTGTTGGCTTACGCTTAGACTCGCCGAACTTTATATAGATTCTATATTCGGCATGAAACTCTTAGATCAGATTTCTATCTTTGAGTTTCTTATTCGGCTTTGAAATAACATATTCAGAGGAATTACTATGCGTAGTATATACTCAACACGTCCTTAAAAGGACTGAGTCCTTGACTCTTTATCCCGCCATCTGAATGAAGAAAATCTGTGTGGATGGAGTGTTATTATTGAGCTAAAAGCTCTAGTAATGGCCGGGTAACGGTAATAGCCGAGCCTCAGTTAAAACTTCATTGGCTAAACGTTACCCAGGCTAAAAAAGCACTCTCTGCACCAGAATGACTCACCTTATCACGTCGCATAACATTACTGGCTAGATGGGTGAAGCAAAGATGCTTCCCCCCCCCTTTGTCTGTTAAGGGAATATTTTGAATGGATTGTTTAATGAGCTTTAAGCTCGCCACCTGATGGCCGTGAGTTTAGCTGGACGTAGGATGGACTTTGGCCTTTTGTGTTTGTGTCTTTCTTCTTCGTTATATTCTGAGGCTTCCTTGATCAACGGGTTTGGGTGGTTGCTTGTTGTGGCAAAGAACTTCTCAGCAAGATCTAGGAGTAGGGAGAAGATGTAAGGGATGTTGATTTCTCTGTGGATTTGCGAGTTTCTGATGTAGCAAGGGACGTCTAAGATCATCCTCAGGCATTTTGTTCTGTATTCGCTGCAGTTTTTTGGGTGTTTGTATTCGTGGTATGATTCCATGCGGGGGATGCGTATGTGATAACCGGGAATATTACCATCTTGTAGATGAGTAGCTTGGTTTGTGTGTCCAGTTTGCTTTTCCTGTTGATCATAGGGTAGAGCTGGGAGATTACTTTCGATGTCTTTGAGGCAGTGTGCTTTATGTGATTGCTGAAGTTGAGTTTTTTTATCGAGTATTACTCCGAGATATTTGATGTCATTCTGCCATGGGATCTTGGCACCTAAGAGGTGAATGTGATCCATGTTGTGGACTCTCTTTCTGGAAAACAGTACTGCTGAACTTTTTTCGGTGTTTACTTGGATCCTGCAGTCTGCCAGCCATTTTTCTATTATGTGAATGTTGCTCTGTAGTTTTCTAATTGCGAGATTTGGGCTCATAGATCTTGCCAGTATTGCAGTATCATCTGCATATAATTCAGTGGTTGTTGTTCTTGGGTTCAGAGGGATGTCTGCTATGAAGATTGAGAACAGGAGAAGTGCCAGAAGTGAGCCCTGAGGAACGCCTGACGATACCTTTCGTCTGGATGATAGTGTTTCATTGATTTTTATTTGCATATATCTTTCTTTTAGGTATGAGTGGATGATTTTCGTTAACTTAACTGGCATGTTAAATTTTATGAATTTGTACAGAAGGCCTTGATGCCAAACTTTGTCGAATGCCTTCGTTGCATCGATGGAGATGGCAGCTGTGTGTTGTTTCCAGTTGTAGCCTTTTGTGATGATCTCCACTAGCCGGTGTATTTGTTGGACTGTGCTGTGGCCCTTGTGGAAGCCGAACTGCTCATTTGTTACAATTCCCCTTTTGTCTGTTTCCGCTTGAAGCCTTGAGAGTATCACTTTCTCGGTCACCTTTCCGAGGCTGGGTAACAAGCTGATTGGTCTGTAGCTTTCAGGGTGTTGGTTTTTTTTTCCCCCGGCTTCTTCAATGGTATGATATTTGCGATCTTCCAAGCTGTGGGGAAATGCTGGTATCTGAGGATAGCGTTGGTTATGTTGACGAGATGTACTATGGCCTTTCTTGGGAGTAGTTTTATTATTCGGTTAGTTATGCCACCTGGGCCTGGAGCCTTTTTTGCTATTTAGATGGGTTATCATGTTTATTATTTCTGCCGGAGTGGTGAGTTCTGAGTTATCTTTCTGCTGTTGTAAGGTTGTCTTAATCTGGCGGTGTATCTTGTATATAAGGTTGATGTTTAGGTTTGTATAAGATGGATTGCACTGTGATTTAAGTTTATCTGCTAGTGCTTCAGCTTTCTCTTTATCTGTGTGTGTGCCGTTCCTTTCTTGGTTTGTATGGGAGGTATGATTTGTTGTTTGGTGCGGATGGTTCTTAGAAATTTCCAGACAGAGTGATCTTCAGCATTGATGTTGGCCAGGTTTGTCTTCCCATTTTGGGTTTCTATGTTTTTGAAGAGCCTCTCGGACCTGTCTGTTTAGGTTGTTCAGTGCTCTTTTGTCTTGTGTTATGGTATCGCTTTCTAGCTTTGTTCTTAATAGAGTCATTATTTCCTGTGGGATGTGGCTGGCTGGGCGATAGACCTTATCACATCCTTATAAGGACTGGCTTAAAGGGGCGAAGCAAGAATGCTTTTCATCTTCCCCGTTATCTGTAGAGGACAGTGTAGGGATAAGGTGTTATCGGGCTATTAAAGCTCTGATCATGGCAGGAGGGTAACAGCAATGGCTGAACCTCAGTTAGAATTTCATTGGCTACAATATCCAAATAACTTAAAGGTTTATTTTATAAAAATATATTTATTTAGAAATTTTTCAAGAAAACAATAAATTTAACTTTTTTTTAATATTATTATTATAGTTGCAAATTTATTATAAACTTATATTAAAACAAGTTGAGATATATTTTAAGTATTTACACAAATAGTTAATAATATTAACTTCGTTATTACTGAAATTATCGAAAGTATTTATTATCAGGAGGATATTTCATTAAGCATCAACTTCCTTGCATTTATTTATTCAAGTTAATACCTTCTTTGCAAAGGAAGATTTTTGAATGAAACATATTTACATTAATATAAAACAGACTGAAAAAAAATCATTTTTTATATCTGGCTAAAATTGTAGAACTCGCAAATCATTTATATATTTAATAGAATGTCATAAATAATTATTTTGACCCAAAATACAGAGAATTGTTTAGACAGTATAATTTATTTTTAATGTCTCCAATTAAGTTTACTTTCATTTTATATGAAAGAATTTTACATTATAAATTAAAATCATTTATTAAAATAAATTTTAAAATATCTTGAAAGTAAAAATTAATTGATCTAAATTAATTTTACACCATTTTCTGTATACGATAGTTGTATATCAGGAGAACAAATCAAACAACATTAAATGTATATGGGGGAGCAATCGACCGTTAGATGCGGTGATTGATTCATTAAATGTATTTTAACAAAAAAAAAATCATTGTATTTTGGGTTTTTTTTGGAAACCAACATTTCTTTTTTGATAGTATTTCAAAGAAAACAATTTCTGAAATTATCAGAACAGCAGCTGCATCGATGAAAAAATGAGAAACAAAAAAAGAAGAAAAGAACAAACCACAAAATAATCAAAAGTAAGTTGTGTGAGAGAAGAATATTTGTGATTGATTCTTATTGTGGTACTGCGGTGTCTTAATGAAATAAGCATACGGAAAACAGAAAAACTAAAAAGGAAAAAGAAATGCAAGCAGAGAGTGGAGAATTCCGCTTCGAAGAGGATGAGTAATGGGATATTTTTAACAGCTGTGTTGAAGCAAACGACTCATGCAAGGAAAATAAAGAGAATACCAAGTTAAACGCGTCTTGTGCGATACCAATTAAAGCAAGCTCTCCGTATACACTGAAATTCGATAAATTGAAATTGTTTCAGAGCATGGAGTGTAAGGATGGCAATTGAATCTCGAACCAAGTAAGAGCCAAGGGAAAAAGAGAAGTTTGTGTCACAGTAAGGATAACAATTAAATGAATAAATATCTAAGACTCGCATCTCATGAAATACTGCAACGATTAAAGCAGAATTCGGTTTGTGCTTATTCAACAATTGTATTTCAACAGTTTAAACAGCTTTTATTAAAGGCAGCTAGCTATTCTCTCTTTCTTTCTTTTTCTATCTCTCCAACAATATTTGTTCAGGGTTATATATAACCGAATATTGTTTTTTTTTCTCCTTGTAGTTGTCCAAGCTCCTTTACCAATGACATTCTGTTTACTTTCACAACAAAATCTACCCTTCTTACAAGTCTTATTCTCGTTCTAAATGTGCAAGGACAACTGCGTGAACAAATATTTATTTTCTGCACTCCTTTGACGGGTGTATGAGTGTTGTCAACGGCAGCTTACTCGTTCCGGTCAACAGCAGAAGCATTCGTCTTCCTCCCCTCCTCTCTTTTGTCCCCCCCCCCACCTTTGCTCTCACTCGAACTTGACGGATGTGCTCCGAGCCTATTTCTTCGGCCCACTTGATCTGCCCTTCACTCTACAGAACATCAAAGTCAACAGCTGGAGCCTGCTTCTTCTTTTTCTAAGCAGTTTCCATCGCGTGCACTCTAGAAACGACTCTAGCCTATTTCTATCCAGCTGTTGGCTTCAACCCTGTCGTAGCGAAAGCACTCGGTAATGGTATAGAAAAGGCGGAGCTGGTGTCGGTAGAATAGCGGTTAGGCTTACGCTTCCTATCGTTCCTTCCCCCCCTCCCCCTCTTAGTCCGTAGTCCCTTAGAGAATTTGTCGAAATCTGGAAAGGAAATTGTTTCCGATAAACGAACCTTGTACATGTTAGGGGGAGTTGGAGAAGGTAAAAGGAAGTAGATATAGCGGCTGGTGTGAAATTGTACAAAGGAAGAAAGAAAAAAAAACCTCACGTAAAGATCTTTTCGTAACCTTGTCGGATTCAGCAAACTTTAATGTTGACATGAAGTTAAGCTTAACTAAGTAACGTTATCCTTCAGTTGAAGTTCATCTTCGGAGAACTTTCAACTAAAGAATAACCTCTGTTGACGAAACGCCTCGTTTGTACATAAATCTTCGTTCAAGTGACATTTCCTCTGCCCCTTTCCCCCAAATCGAACAGTGTATCTTCGACAGGAGAAACCCAGTGGTGATCAAACCCACATTTCGTGCACTCTGTCAACATATTTTCCCCTTACCACCCCTTTCCTTGGTCTCCTCCCTGCTGATTTCGCAAGCAGTCACTGAATGGAAGTAATGGCCTCTTGTGTCTTCAGTCAGAAATCTATGTGGGCTTCCAACAAATGCAGCCCCTGCAACCATTATAGTAAAGGATGTATTGCTAGAATTGGCTGCAAGCTACGTTCTCAGTGCAACAGTAAGCCCCTACCCCTAGTAGTACGATGTATAGATGACTGTGTTTGTAGGACTCCTATCAGAGAGACAGAGAGAGAGAGAGAGAGAGAGAGAGAGAGGAGAGGAGATTGCATGCATGTAATGTGTGTGCAGTAGCCGTATGATGTGTCGGAGCACTGAACTAAGCTCTGTGATACATTGATTTCTGCCCCACCTCTTTTAACGGCTGTTTCTAAATCTCTCGCCATATCTCGTTCACTACGAGATATGACGAGAGCCATTATTAAATTGATCCTTCTCAGGCAGAAGTAGCAATTTATTTAAACGCTATAATTTTAAAACTTATCTCTTTTTTTTTTTTTTTTTTTTTTTGGATGTCCTCGATATCTAAAGGGGAGTAAATGCTTTTAAGGGAATGCGATAATTCCTCCAGAATGGTAAGGAGTGGGTTCGAACTTAAATCATAAAGTTCGTCTGTTCACATTTTAGCAACATTTAAGCAAAAAGTTAAAATTGTTTTCTTAGTTTGTATCTTTTTGTTTCCATATTTTGTTCCCGCTTCAAATATCTTTGGTATTGAACGAACAGAAGTTGCCAGTTACATTGATTGAGTTCTGCGAACTCAGTCGGATGCTCAATAATGAACATTACTCAACAATATAATGACGGACAATAAGGATTGTCTTGAATCATTAAGCAATCCCCCTAAATCCCCTGTTGTCAATTTCCAATCAAAGGAGAAGTGATTTCTCTCCTTTCTTCATGATGTTACTTGCCATCAGTCTAACCACACTCCTTAGCACCGAAAAAGAAAAAAATAGGAGGCAAAAAACGTATAAAAATCTTTCCTGTTCCGTAACAAATGAAGACTTGGGTCGCTTCCCAAGGGATATTTTGGCTCACGGAAGTTCGACCATTAAGAGAGCAATGCGTGCTTCAGTTACAAACGCGACTAGCCACGCACCAGAAGACTATAGCATTTCCGGCCAACAGTCGAGCCCAGTGAGTAGTTCTACCGATTCTCCTCCCTCCCCCATCCCACCACCATCACTACGGTCTTCATTAAGGGAGTCTGTGAGAGAGCTTCAACTAGTCTAGTTTCTCGTATGTTGCTTGCTTCAACAGAGTGAACAAACAACGCACGTGAGGGTGTACAAGGATGGTGGGGGGGGGGACGGGAAGGGGGTATTGCTTTGTCAACCGGAGAACTCTTATTGGCACACTGGAAAGACAGCTTCTGCTACAATGCAGCGATTCGTGAAATCTGACAGTTAGGAGAAACGAACGCAAAGAAAACGCAACTAAAGGACGAGTAGAATCACGTGGTTCAGATAAATGGAATTCGGATAAGTCATTAGTTTAGAATACTTCTCTAGTGATCCAGTTCAAGTTTATCTGAGAGTGCGCAAATTTAGTAAGGGAAAGGAGAGAGAAAGATCGGGCTTCAAATCTTCTTCTATCTGTCCTTCTTCTTTTGTATGTTTTATTTTGAATTCTTTCATAAGTTGTTTCTTTTGTATGGATCAAACCTGAACCTCTCAGTTTATTAATTTAGCTATTCGCTTAATGTTAGGGGTTCGTTAATTATTGTTTCAGAAGTACTCTCTCGCTCGCTAATCTGAATTACTTTTCTCAAGAAAACCACAAAGTCAGGTTACACCTAATTACTGTAAATGATAGATAAATACAGAATACTGCTCTCGCCACTAAATATGTTATTTTGGTATTTTTTATGCTATGGATCGGACAATGAAAGCCATCTCCTGACTCAAATATTCGTTAATATCCATTGCAAGGTGGAATTCGAACCTACAGTCTGTTATCGTTCAGGTCTGAGTGGCGGAACTCGTATGAACCATTTTTATTTTATTTTTTAATTTTCTCAAAATTTACCAGAAATATTAAAACCACGCAGTCAGGTTACATGTAATTACTGTAAATGATAGATAAATGATATATATATATATATATATGTGTGTGTGTGTGTGTGTGTGTGTGTGTGTGTGTGTGTGTGTGTGTGTGTGTGGAAAGTTTTTTGCCTTGGGTATAATATATATTAAAGATACCAAGCTATTTTAAACCTGGTTTTACTCCATTTCCCAAGTAAGCAAACAGACAAATAAGTCAAGTTTGCGCCTGCACGTAGTGAAATTCTAGGTGATCCGCAAAGTAGTGCAAGCCTAGGCAACTCGTGGTAAAGGTGGAGTAAGCTCTGGTCACTATTCTTAATATTAAGGAGATGGGTTTTGCATTAAGGGTATGATCAGAGCTTATTCCACCTTTACCACGAGTTGCCTGGGCTTGCACTACTTTGCGGGTCACCTAGACTTGCACTACTTGCAGGCGCAAACTTGACTTATTTGTCTGTTTGCTTTCTTGGGAAATGGATTAAAACACCAGGTTTAAAATAGCTTGGCATCTTGGCATATATATATATTATTTTATTTCATTTATTTATTTATTTTTATGTTATTCGTTTTTTTTTTTTCAAAAAAAAAAAAAAAAACGCTTGTGTAGCCTTGTGGAAATTGTGTTCGCATTTTTATAGTGCTAGGGCGCCCGGAAAAAAGACATAAATTCAATTCTTGTCATAGACAAGAGGAACTTTTTCTAAGCCTTTCTTCAGCCGGTTCCTGAATTAGCATTTCCCCATAGCCTCACCCACCCCCAAATCTCCACACAACTCGTACTGTTTCAGGTAACAATATATAGCTGCTAGGATTTATGGTCATGTGATAGCAGCAGTTGTTTGCTGTAGTCTCTCTTCCCAGAAAGCTTGATTCATTGATAGTCTTGAGCTCCGCTATCACTGAAGGCCTAAAGGGTAAAGACTGGCTGCCAATATATATATATATATATATATATATATATATTAAGGATACCAAGTAATTTTATTAACTTGTTTTTTTTTTTTTACTCCTTCTTTCAAGTAAGCAAAACAGTTGTTAAGTTTGCGCCTGAACGTAGTTCAAGTCTAAAAGGTAGTGAAACACCAGGGCAACTTGTTGTAAAGGTGGGTAAAGCTCTGATCACTATTCTTAGTATTTCTCATGATGTAAAACACATCTCACTAGAAGATGTATACTGCAATACATTATGGGTGGGGTCACTACCCAGACCGGTTTCAACCTTTTTTGAGATCTCCTCAGTGAGTAGCTAGACCCTGAAATACCAAGGTTTTTAGTAATACAGAGTCTTATCAACTTTACCTATACAAGTTGCTAGAAGGTGCTTTTACTTTGAATAAGAAACTCTGGATGAGATAAAGATGTGAAATTTTTTTTTTTTTTTTTTTTTTACCTGGGGGATAATATATATATTAAGGATACCAAGTAATTTTATAAACTTGTTTTTTTTTTTTTTTTACTCCTCCCAAATAAGCAAATATATATATATATATATATATATATATATATATATAAATTTCATCAAATTTTTAACACTAAGTACACCATCGCTTGAAACTGAAGTTTGAACATAGCGAAAACAACTGGAAGTCACATTCCCAGGAAGTGTTTGTTTACTAAAAGGATAAAAACTTGAATTCCCACGTTTCAAAACCAAATGACAAACAAGCACAGTTGACATTTCGCTGTGATTTTCAAGATGAACTACAGGATGAAGACGTTATCGCATGGCTTGCCGCTTATGTCCGTAGAAATCACCTACTTAGCGGTAAATTGAATTCCCATAACATTCATTGATGAGTGTCATGGAACATTAACAGGATTCTCTAAAAATGTTAAAGTCACGTGCCATTGATCTTTGAAGAATCTATCATCACAGGAACGATTTTCCTGAACATGTTGCAAAAATTTACTCAAAAGTTACAACAAATGCTACTCCCATGGACAAAAAAAGAACGCTTTTGTCAGTGGGAGTTAACATGAGTTTCTAAGCGGGGGAAACTTTGCAACCCCATATAAGACCTCAATTTTAATGAGAAATCCTTCGATTTTGATTTACAGTTAAATAGTTTCCTTCCTCGATTTCATCAGAATTGAGTTAGGTAGTTTGACTGATCGGAATTAAGGCTTGTACAACTAAAGCTATGAGATTAGTGTATTATGTTTGCTTATTATGTGTTCTCCACCAAGTTTGTCTGGTTTTCAGGATAAAAAAAAGTCAAGTATCTAAGAGTGAAAACTCTTTGCCACCGTATGAGACGGGTTAACTCATCTTCAGCCAAAAACGCTCTATTAAAAGTTTCTTCTTCTAATAATATTGTGCTACGCCCTAGCTTCTTTAACAAATAATTGTTTGGAGTATTTTTTTAACACACACAATAAAACTCATCATTTGAATTTGTGGCTACAGAACTATTGGAATTATAATGGATATATGTTCTGATTCACTGCAAACAATGCCCCACGTCCTACATGTCATTTTACCTCTCAGCTATCGCGAAGTGCTTTGATAAGGACTTTTAACGCGAAGGTGAGTTAGCCAATGTTATACGGAAGTGGAAACTCAAATCTTTCTGACATTTACTTGTTTCGTATGCATTCACATACTTTTATGAAGAGTATACATTATAAGCAATCATAAAACTCATTAACTCTGATTAACAGGAGAAAGAGGGGGTGATATGATAGAGGTCTATAAACTTTTGAATGGGTGTTATAGCATTTCAAATGATGAAATGTTTCGTTATATGGAAGGCGGGGAGAGAACACGGGGGCATCCGTGGAAGTTAAGTTTGTTCAAGTCAAGAAAGGGTTAAGGGCTAGGTTTTTCTCTCAGAGAGCAGTGAGTGAGTGGAATAATTTGCCCTTAGGGGTAGTGAGTGCATCTAGTGTAAATGAATTTAAGGGAAGGTATGATAGCTGGGTTGAGTAATTTACAGCCTCCGTCGATGAGTCTTTGACTCCCTAAAGGTCTCAGATAATAATAATAAGAAGAAGAAGAAGAAGAAGAAGAAATATCATAAGTGATAACAAAGCGTGGTGTAATGGGTCCATAGCAAACAACAGGTGCTCCCATGACAAATTAATTTGTGTATGCTTTGTTCTCAAATGCAAGGTGTTCTAGAATAGTCGTAAGATGCGAACTGTTATTTTTAGGCGTTTTGTATCCGACTCCAACTTAACCCACATTTATTCTTATAATAAGATGGGCAATGAAACAAGCGACGTTTTAGATCAAAAATCTAATTGTTATACATGATTATAATCTTGTATTAACAATTTAGCGAGCGTAACTTGTATTACTACAGTTTTGTTGTGGTTCCATTTTAGTCATCATTTATTATTTATTCAACCGGATTTATTAAATAATAAAACCGGTCGCATGGGCGACTCGTGCATAGGCACTGCGGAACTGCAGCGCCCCCAATTTTTCTCGATACATAAATATATTTATTAATTTATTTATATTTGCTTGTAATATTTAATTTTCTCATCAACAATTCTATACAATTCTCTTATTTTGTATAAAAAATAATAAAAATCCATCTTGTAGCACTTAGGAGAGCGAAGGACGCTAGAAGCACTGTGTTTACGACAGTGTCATATCGCTACGCGCGCAAGCATATGCACGTCATAGTGAGATACGAGCTATTAGCGTAATGCGGCACTGTCCGTCGCGCAGTTCCACTGTTGTTTATATGCAGTGCGCCAGTAGCGGAGTGTTCGTAGTGCTTATCGTGTTTACTCCGTCTTTTTAAATATTTGGACATTACAATTAAAGACATAACATTTGTTACTTAAATATATAAAGAACCAACAGGCTTCATTTCGGCGATATAAACATTAATTAAATTAAGGGGATATTAGATCCCACATTGTTTTAAAACCGAATAAGAAACTCAAGGATTGGAATCAGAGAGTTTCATGCCGAATGAAGCCTGTTGGCTCTTTATATATTTAAGTAACTTAATGGGTGCACCTTTTGGACAACTCGTATAGCAGAGTATATAAGTTCTTTTCGCTATACCCTTTGGTATTAATTTGGTCTAGCTACTCACTGATGAAGCCTCAATAAAGGCCGAAACCGGTCTGGGTAGTGACCTCCCACCATAATGTAATAACAGCATACATTTCCTAGGAAATGTGTTTTTACATTATGGAAAATACCAAAGAATAGCGATCAGAACTTTCCCCACCTTTGCAACGAGTTGCCCGTGTTTGTACTACGTTCTAGGACTACTTGCATTTAGCTCACGCTAGTATTCGCCGATACTTTTATAGTTTTTTATACTATATATTCGGCATGAAACGCTCTGATTCCAATCTTTGAGTTTCTTATTCGGTTTTAAAACAATGTGGGATATAATATCCCCTTAATTTAATTAATAGCATTTGTTATAGTTTTTTATTTTAGAACATTATTGGGGTTATGATAATGGATTTTATTTTTAAATATAATTTTGAATTATACCAAACTGTATAATTTTATCGATGATAAACAATATTTTTTCATTTTTAATTTTTTTTTTAATTTTTACCATTATAGTGTGTGTGTGTATATTTCAAAAGTTGCAGTACCCCCCCACGATTTCAAGCCACGAGCCGCCACTGTCCGGTTGGGTTTTATTGTGATATTTGATTTCGTTACATTAAAATTAGGCTACATTGAGTTATGGCTAAGCTAGGTTACTTTAAGGTTTGGATTTAGATTATTTTATGTTTAAGTTAGTTTACAGTAAGGCAGTGCTGATGGAATTCTTTAATTATGCATGCATTTTTGTCCGTGAGAGTTAACTTGAGTTTCTAAGGGGGGGGGGGGGGACTTTGCAACCTCCATATGAGACAGACAAATCACCTTCTTTTGAGAAGAAGAATAATTTTCTTCGCATCTTAGAAAGATTCGAACCCAGATCCGTCCAACCAAAGTATGTCGCCTTCTGCACTCCTCTGCTTCATTTCTTAAAGAGTATTTATGCCTGTAGATCTGTGTGTGTGTTCGAGGGCTAGTTTGCCTGTTTACAGGGACAAAAACAAGTTTTAGGGAGTAAATACCCTCCACTATCATACGTGACCGACAAACACAATTTGATTAAAAACAGATAATAAAAGTTCCTCCTTTCATAGACGAGATCCTAACTTGGATCCTTCCAAACAAAAGACTCGTCTGTACCAACTAACCTATTCTATAAATGGGAGCCTCTGTCAGCAAAGTCCATTAAATTCTAAAAATCTTTTAACAGAACTGAAATGCATTCTAATCTAACTTAACGTAATCTAACCTTCGGTGTGCTCCACACTAAAATAAAATAAAAATAAAATAAAATTTGCTGATAAATCGGATGCCATATTTTATTTAAATATTCATAACTACTGGATTGCAGTGAAACATTTTAATCAGCTTTGAAGGATTGTCCCCCCCCCCCAATATCCCATTTAACGAGTTTTTAATGAAATTTACATTCTTATAAGCTGCATATCTTTTTCTTGAATTTTTTTTTTTTTCGGAGAAGAAAGATATATTCCTAATGTCTTTCCTTAACGAGTTTATAAGATGCTAAAAGATTGCCTTCATGCCCCCAAATGGAAGGGTCCTCAATATGCTTTCGAAGATTAGAATGCACAAAGTTGTGAAGTAATGTGGGAATAATTTCTAATAAATCGATTAAAATTACAGAGGCGAAAATTGCAGTTTACAACCAGAGCATTTATATCAAGTAGAATTCATCCCTGGATTACAATAACAACGTAGAAAAATCAGAGCTCGTATTCGTCACCAGTCCAATGAAAATCTCTTTTACGGTTTGTCATCTGTTTCTAAACAGAAATATCATTAATTAATTGTTTCGCAAATACGGAGTGAAAATGTTTTTTATATATATAATAAATTTTATCCATCATCAGGAGTCATCCATCAATGCTTCCTTCGAATTCTACCCCCCCCCCCCCCATCCTTCCGTTAAAGAATACCATAGAGCACCAGTCCTTTCTCATTACTGGCCTAATTATCAGAATATATTTTGCCATTACATTTTTGTATATATTTTATTCATTAAATTCGGTTTGGATCCAGTAGTTTTTTAAATCGAATTTGATTGTGCTCAGCAATTTTTTGAATGAAGTTAATTAATTTTTAAGATTTTAAAAGTACATTAAGGTTTTATCGGAAAAATCTAAAAGTCCTAAAATTATTCTTCTAAAGAAATTCTTCAACTATTTTTGACGTTTTCATATATTACACATCAAACGTAGCATCGGAGCTAACTCACGTGCCAAACCTTCCCCCAACATCGATAATTTAACTAGAATATAAAAGTTAGAGAATTTGTTTATATATTTTTTTCATAAAAACAACAGACAGAAATGTAAACACTCAGGCGCTTTTGGAAAACAGAACATACTACTAGCATCTTGGCCCCTTGAGATATACGAGACCAGGGCAGTAGCCCCTATTTGTTCTCTTTCTTCTAAACGTCCCTGTCTGTCACATAAGTTACATTTTCATAAGTTACATTTTCCTGCATCCCCCCCCCCCTCCTCACAAAATGTGACATCTTTGAACAATAAGCCGTGAAATGGAAAAAGATTGTATGTGTTTTTAAAAGAAAACGGTTTATGATAAATGACAATCTACTGTCTTTTATTTTTTAGGATATCGTTTTCCGATGTGACAATGTTTTTTTTTTTTTTTTCCACAGCTCTGCTGAAATCAAGGCCCTCTTGTCTCTTTTGTCTTTTAGTTAGGCTTAGTAACTAAGTAGGGGATATCACGTCTCCGAACTAAGCTTTATTCAGTGGGAATATCCGACCTTATCCACAGCTGTTAGGACTAAACAGATCACTAATAATCTCTCTCTCTCTCTCTCTCTCTCTCTCTCTCTCTCTCTCTCTCTCTCACACACACACACACACACACACACACACACACACACACACACACACACACACACACACACACACACTTAAGAAGAATTATTTCCATAGATAGATTAAGATAAAGAGAAGTTATAGGCGAAAGAGAAAGATAGAGGAAAGAACCGGGCACACACACACACGAAAAAATATTATACATAACTAAAATATCCTGCAAAACCCCCCTCTTTCATCCACTTTTCCCAACACACACTTATGAAAAACCAAAGCTGTTCTGCCATGCATGTTCTTTGTGAGAATATCCAAGTAAGAACATTTTCTACTGAGTTTGACAGATTGTACCACATGACAGAAAATGTATTTCCATCTTAGCTTCCATTGTGGGCAAATGATTTCTAAGGAGATTAAAAGAGCTATTAAGTCTCTCTATCGCAGCCTATGTTACCATCAACACCCAGTATTTGCCTCCTAACAGCTTGTCTGATTGAGGTAATGTACTGTATTTTATAAGCACACTTTCCATTTTCCCACAGTTTGTCGGAAGTTGCACAACTAAAGGTTAAAGTCGTTGTTTACGATTCACTTCCCCGCATTTTCCAGCATCTCATCTAGCGTCTGTTGTGCTAAATTTCCTAATGGCATGTGCAGACATAGCTGCTGCCTAGTCAGCACTTACGAAGTATTCACGAACAATGGATACACGCCAGCCTTTCTCTATAGCTTTCGCACGGTTGTGTTTTCGATCTGTAGTCAATGGGCTCATAACAATTTTGCCTGATGTTAGCCACGAGTTTGCCTGGTGTTCAATACAAAGACGAGAACGCAATGGGACAAGAGAATAGAAACAACAGCAAAAATTCTTAATAATAGGAATACGCCGCATTAATTTCGAACTAGGTTTATTTTATCAAACAAAATGGATAAATGAATGCGAATTTAGAAGCCTACGACGCTAAAAGTAATGGTCTGCGAAGAAAAGAAATATATTCTGGAGGGAGTGGGTGTTGTTTCTAGGAGATAATAGCAAAGGAGGGTGTAAGATCCTTTAGCTTACGTAAAGCAGTCGTTTGTTTTATTCAGTAAGCCCACCAAAGCTAATTGCTAATGGCAGCATCATTCCTTAACTTGGGTAACTTAATGGAGATCGGTGGATCTAACTCACTAATGTGTAGGGTGAGATCTGCTGGGATCCACCACAACAATCACAGTGAGTATTCTGAAGAAAGAACAAATGGACTTGGAATTTGAAAGATAAATGCCTTTTTATCGAAAAGTAGCTAAATAAGAATCCTAAGCTTTATTTTCTCTAACAGGCAGTTAGGACTAATCACAAGCAATAATTTATTAAAATCTTTTTAGGGTGTGGACATTTCTAGCAGATTCTATTTTCGAATATTGCAATGGATTCGCTTATCCAAACTATGTTTCATATTTTGAGATAATTATCTTAAATTAAATTCATTTACTAATTCTAAATATCTTTTGCTTATGTTTTTGAACAGCTGCCTTATTTTTAAGTTAAGAGATTAAAATCGAAATGCGATTGAGCGTTGGATTAACTGTCCAAACTTGAATAAACCACGGAATTAATCAAAAAGATTTAAAATTTTCTTTTAGATATGCGATTTTTTTTCCTCCAGCCTTTGATTGAAAACTATAAACAAGTAGAATTTAAATTGTTTACGATCAACGGATGAACAAAATTGTTATTTACATGCTATAGTAAAGTAAAAGAATAAAAAAGATTGTAAAACACAATGGATGAAAGCAGAGCTTGGTGGGAAAAAAGATATCACTACTTTCGGTGAAATATCGGTGCATTCCCGTGGTTCTTGCAATAGAGATTAACTATGATCACGTTGTTTGTTTTTGCTGAAAACTATGCAAAAATAAATAAACTAATCTAAAACTTTATCACGTATCAGTTGTTTTGAATAAATAGGACAATGTCAAACTATTTAATTTTAAACGCACTACAAGAGTAATCCAACACAATCGTTTGGGTTTGATACTTTTTTACATTAAACGCTTTATAATCGAAGAATATTATTCAACAAAATACAAGCCATTAGGTTGTATGGATCTTGAAGCAAACAGTTTCCCTTTACAATTCCGCATAAGTCACTGGAGACGAAAAACTCTCTACACACGGTCTTGACTTTCTAAGATTGAAAATGCACCGTCAATGCAGAAGGTGAGTCATCGATCGGAAATAACAATAATCAGTCGCCAGATCTGGATTGTATGCCACACGGGACCATCGACATCTGCTGGGTGTGCCGTCAGACCAGTGTTGTCTTGTTAGAAGAATATCCTTTTCCTATTGATCAATGACATATTGTGCATACGAAAAAACAGCAGGCATTAGTTCTAAAAGTTCAGAAGAGAGATCGATTGATTGCCCGAGCAATGAGCCGACCGATGTAGCTAGACCAACTATCAAAGTGAATTTTCAAAAACTGTTCCAAACGTATAGTTTGGCTTGAACTTTCTCTTGTTTTACTAGCGTTTGTGGTTGTTCTGCTTCAGCAGTTTGACTCGTTGTCTCAAGGATCCATCAGTGGCCTTGAACTTTTTTCGAACTAGTCAAGTGCGACGATCTTCTTCACATTATTCTGACTTTTTCTACTGCAGATATTTCGGGCTTCGTCTGCAGTGTGCCCAAGTTTTAACTCGTCAAGAAGAATTTAATTAATTGGACAACTCCCATCCTTTATTCTAACAATAAAAAAATTCACTTAAGCAACGAACCTCTATAGGTCAGTCGGTTTGAAAAACCCTTTAGTTGGAAAGATCTGGGTTCGAATTCTGTCTAGAATGCGAAGAATCTTGATTGCGATTTTTTTTTTTTTTTTCATAGTTAAAGCCGAGTCAGCGAGTCTCTTGCAAAGGTGGTAGGGTTTTCTGTCCGGAAAATTGAAGTTTGCATCTTACAAACCAGAGCACATCCACGCACAAAAAATATATTTAGCCATAAGACTAACTTATTATAAACCTTATCCTAAAATCACGGTACGAAAGCCAACCTGATTGGTCTTGGGTCTTAAGGACCTGTAAGTACCACGGTTTATTATGATGCATAGCGGATTCATATATCATTAATCTCAAAGATAAGCTATTTTATTTCGTATTCGGAACAGAAATAAGTATTCATTATGAAACGCAATAAAACTGAAAATATTAATTTCCCAAACGTTTGGATCGTACTCTGGATACTTTCAGCCCTTGATATTAATTCTAATCAGTATCATAGAAAAAAAGTATTTCATATAAAGGACTTTTCTTGAATATTTTTCTTGCGCTGTCCTAAAAAGAGAAATGCTAGGACTTTTCGAAGTATTTAAGTTTAGTGCACCTTATAGGTACATCCCGGGCATAACAGTAATGTAATGTTGAAAAATCTTAGCTACTATTATTAAGCCAGCAGTTTCACAATCCAGCGCGTTTGGAAGAAATACATTTTCCTTTGATTGAATGAGTTGGATTGTTTGGAATTAAGGTCGTATAAACTAAAGTTATGAGGCTAATGTATTATGTCTCTGGGTTCTCTGGTCGATTTTCTTGTTTTCATGTTGGAAATAATCGAGTTTCCAGGAAGAAATCTCTGGTGCCTCTGTATAAGTCCACCTAAGTTATTTTCATTTGAACCTTGAGTTGGGAAACCTGGATTTTAGAGTTTATCAACAAATTCCACAAAGGGGGAGTTTTTTGTTTTATCCGGAAACTTGGATTTCTTCCCCCCAACCAAAAAAAAGAACTTATCCACTTCATTTACAAAGCTTTTGCCGCATGATCTTTTTTTTTTTTTTTAATAATACGATAAAATGAAAATAAACAAGAATATGCCGTCAAAACTATCCTTTCAGATTTACAACCCGTTGTGTTCAAGTAATGAAGTCTTATTTAGTTTACTTTCAATCTAACAATAGAATTAGAATTCCTAGAATGAAAAAAGCCGTAAAAATATTACTTTTAGTGAAAGAAATGGCGATCAATCCTTAAGTTTAATGAAAGTCAACAATAAAAGAGTGAAATTCCACATTAGAGAGGTTGGCTATCCCTTCATCCTGGAATTTTAATTATTGACGATACGGGAAACCAACCCTCAGTTAGGTTTAACCCTTAATTATGAGGGACTGTTCAGAAAATTCTCCGACACTGAATAGCCCTATTAAGCTCTGGGTAAATTGGATTCACAGACGATTTTATAAGAACCTTAAGACAGATGAGAATCTCATTTTTGTTACTTTTTTCCCCCAGTATGTTGTATGTATAAATATTCGCTCTTCTACCGTCTTCCCTCAACGGGTACGCACGTGTATGTCGACAAGCAACGTGCTGACTCACCCGTAACAGTGAGATTTAGTGTCCAAGCCGAAGACTTAGAGGTAATTAACTTGTATTTTACGATCTCCTAAGGTACAGTAAGTGCGAAGATCAGGCACATTCAAAGTTGCCCATCGTACGAAGAACAGGACGCATCCCCCATCCTTTCGTATCTAAGACGCCAACTTCTCTTTACTTCATTCTCTATCAGTGATGCTGTAACATTCCTTGTTGCATGACTACACGCTTTAATGGAGGTTGAACAGCGACAGAGTTTTACTAGAGGTTTAAAAATCCTCCGTTAGAACAACTTAAAAGATGTGTCCCAGAGATAGCTTAATTCTTGATTACAGCTAACAGCAGAAGGTATTAAATATTT
Organism: Typopeltis vanoorti; assembly: GCF_054136105.1. Taxonomy (NCBI): domain Eukaryota; kingdom Metazoa; phylum Arthropoda; class Arachnida; order Uropygi; family Thelyphonidae; genus Typopeltis; species Typopeltis vanoorti. The sequence continues at coordinate 77,385,595 of NC_143563.1, read as the reverse complement.
GAAAAAATGAACAGAGTGGAATTTTAAAAGAAAGAAAATCTTTTTGCATTGATCTTCTCCCTTCTAATGTTAACAGTTAAATGTTGACGACCTTAGACATATCCTCTTGCATGTCCAAGTACAAAGAAATGAAAACATCTTCTTAATTTTTTTTTGCCTTTCTGTGTTGGATTAAGTTTAAAATCTCAGTGCGAAAGATGCTTCTGTTTCACTTAAATCGATCTCCCGTCAGACTTGCTTCATCCGGTGAATTATCTCGTCATGAATACAGCTTAAATTTTTGAAGTAACGTTGAATGTTTTATTTATCTTACTTCTATTTGATTCGAAAGGTCTCGCTGAGATTATTTTCCTGATAACTTCGACCAATTCTGTTTAGCCATCGTAGAAAAAACGAGTTTTGATTGTATGCGTAAATTAGTTCTCCCCCGTTGTAGTTTGCATAGTATTAAATTCATTCCAAGAAAGAGATTTACCAATCAATAAGTCAATATTGAAAAACATCAACTCAATTTGTGACTCGTGTGGATAAAAGACGTTTTAAAATTGAAATGGATGTCTCGCTTTAAATATATTATCTGTGTTTAGATATATTAAACAAACAGGGTAGGGGAGAAAGGGACTGAAGCAACTGCCTCAGGAACAACGTAGATTTTAAAGGTGGAAAAATTCTCAAAATAAAGTTGATAATATGTCAATTATGTTGACAAATGTATATCATTTTCTTTTGATATTATAAATCAGCTTTTATGGAATTATGATACTGTGTTATTTTTAATAAAAGTGTCAGTTATCCTACTTCTAGCTACGTCCTCCAGCAGACACATGAAATAAATGATTGCTATAGATTAGCAGCCATTTTGGCTTTTCTATAGGAATTTTTTTCTGTTTTAACAATTAAAGAATTTCTAAACTAATTCGATACTCCCATTTTAAATAAAGGAATGTCTTAAAAACCAACTAATTTCTTTTAAAAAGATCTAGTGTTTAAGATTTTGTAATAATAATAATCAAGATGAATAGAAAAACACGCGATTTAATCATATTTCCTAAAACAGCAGAAGTCTTAACTTGTTACAATTTCAAAATTAAATGGTTAAAGTTTTGATATTCGGAAATAAGTTCAAACTCACATTTTTAACCCTTAAACATTTGGAATACTTAAAAAAAAAAAAAAAAGAATTACTATTCCCGCTTAGAAAGCAAATAATTCAATGTTTAAGTCAATGTTATTTGGTTTTTATAAAAAACAAACGCTTATTTTTAGCATATTTGCTTCAATTTCGATAAAAATATATTTATTATCGGTGGCGCTACCATCGTTCAAACAATATTCGTTAATTTTCCATACGAACGTAAAAGCATAATGCTAGTGCTGCTGTTTTTCTTATGCGGTTTATAAATTTAATGTTGAAATTAATTAAAACCACAAATCTCCCATTTTATTATATAAATTCCATCTCAAATATTTTAAAGATCAAATATTCATTGAAAAACTCGCATTTAGATTAAAAATCGGTTGTTCGATTTTCACATAATATTACGTCAAAGTACATTAGCGTGTGTCAAAATAGTGTGGCGCGACGGTCGCCTAACGCATGACAGGAGCTTGTAAAGCGTCGTATATTCGTATGCGGTTTATGAATTTAGTGATGAAGTTAATTATAAAACGTAACAAAAAAGAAATCCATCTCCTCTCCCCCCTCTCAAAAACTTCCATAAAGTACAGCAAAATCCCTGGAGTGAGGAAAGCTGATAATGTCTTTAGATATAATGCAAATGAAGGTGTCGGAAGAGGGAAAAATCTCAGAACTGTCGATAACATGCTGATAATGTTAACTTTCTACCCGATGATAAAAGTTTGTTCAATTGACGAATACAGATGGCACTATTTGCCGATCTCCAAGAATGTAAATGAACACTTATTTTACAACTTAAATTTAAAAGTTTGCTGACGGAAATTGCTGAGTTGACAGCGTCGTTACTCTTGCTAATTATTCAATACCAGAGACGAAGTTATTTCACGCTAGCTTCCCCACACGCGAACTTTTTTTTTCTTTGCTGTTTAAGCGTAACAAGGGAATTTAACAGTTAAGTTTAAAGGGTTTTTTTTTTTTCCCTGATAGCGCGATGAGAAAATTATCAAATGATCTAAATTGAAAATTTAAGATAAAGCTAATGCATCGAAGCGCCTCCTGGAAAACAACTAGATAACAATCTTGTCGCATTTGATCAAACAAAGTCGTTTGGCAAAGAAGTCGAAATTAGCGCAGCACAATTCACCAAAAGAAGCAGCTTTTTTTTTCCTCCATTTTTTTTTTTGTCTTATTTCTTGGAGATGGACATTTAAACTACTTTCTAGAAGTCGTGAGATAGTTGATCCCAAAGTAATTTTTGCATAAAATTACCAGTGCTTTCCTTTGTTTAATTAAATGACAACTTTTACAGAAGTTGCAATAATAAAATTAGAAACAATTCAATTACAAAAAGAAGTTATTATTTTTCATTTAATTTTTTCTACGTCATATTTATAAATCATTGCACTTTAAATAAAACATCATATGTCACCGATTTACATAGCATCTATTAGAGGCTACGCTTTGTTTTTATATAAAGTTTTAAAAGTAAACTCGGAAGTGACAAGCTTTTCAGTATTGATTACTACCGAGTTTACTGTAAAACTGTAAATACAGTTACCATTGATTGCCGATCTTCAAGAATGTAAATGAACACTTGTGTTACAACTTAAATTTAAAAGTTTGCTGACGGAAATTGCTTAGTTGACAGCGTCATTATTCTTGCTAATTATTCAATACCAGACTTTGATACTATCTTACAGCAACCCAAATACAATCGGTCTATCCTATTTTGCCAGTTAATTCATATTACACGGTGGTCTAAACTAACAGATCATATTCCCTTTATCTCTTCTCAAAATTAAACAACAGTCGGAAGTATAATTCCTAACAATTCATATAAACTATTGTTTATATGAAATCGTTATGAATCACGGTCGATCTATTTAATGAGGAAAAAAAAATCCAAGAATTATGAATTCCATTAGCTTTTCCTCATTTTATTTGTAAAAAAAATTAAACTTCCTAAGAAAACCAAACTATTCTGGATTCTTTCCATTTCTACAAGATAAGGCATGATTCTCGCTACTGTGGTGATCCCAATATCCTTCTCAACAGTATAGCAAGCATCCTGATAAGATCGGCTTTAGAGGCTCTCTACTCCACAGCTATTTGCTTGTCTCGAGAGGGTTATAAGTGAGAATCCAAACAGAGTACTAGTTATATGAGGGGCAATTGCTTAGAAATCGCATCCATTAGGGCTTTTTTTCCCCTGTTTGTTGGATGCTTCTTTCTCATTTACCCACTCATACATGCGCGGGTACGTAGTAAAAATATCTCACTGAAACAGATAATAGAGGATATGAAAATATAGGGAAGATATTAACTGTATTCTTCACAATGACAGAACATAAGATAGTAAGAATGAAACACCTCTTCCATTACACAATTATATTATTATGTTCAAGCATAATGTCAACCTATCAAAAAACTGTGCCATATTTAAATACAACTGTAGCTACAAAAAATTTATTCAGAGCTTATATATTCCGGATATATGAAACAAACTTTCGTTTGGAAAGAAAAAAAAATAGAAAAATGAAGCTTAAAAACCTACACTAAGCGATAAAAAGAATTATCGCTGATGTGCTAGGGGAAATGGAGCGAATAACTAACAGAGAGAAAGAGAGGGTATGAAAGAGTTGTTAATTTAAACTAGTCTTACAATGGCGTGATCCTACCTGCTTAGCGGAAGCCTGAAGCAGCTTGAAGAAATTCCATGTTTGGTTTCTAGATAAATTTTTCAGATTATTTAACCTCTTAGCCCATCCATAGCACCGAGGTGTCGATAAATGAACTTTCTTCAATGAAATTATCATAAGAAATTAGCCTGATCGTTCGCTAATAAACTACATAGGAAGATTTTTCAAAAAAAAAAAAAAAAAAGTCAGGAAGTTGGGAATTAAAAAAAAAAAAAAGCCACTCATCTTCAAACGTAGCTAGTGAATCATTTAGATCTTTTATTAAGCAAAATTTTATTAGGCAGAATTCAAAATAAAAATAGCGAAGGTACATCAAATGCGGTGTATTTTTGACATACTCGCCAACTGAAATTAAAAATTCAACTTTGAATAATTTCAAACAATATTATTGTAAGTCAGCAATTATTAACCGTCTATGGTTAATTGGTCATAGGAATATGTGGTAATGTTGTGGTTATTATTCTTCAACCAGTCTAGGTTCATAATGACAGATCTTTTTATTTAAATAAAAATTAAACTTTTTCAAAATAATTTTATTATAGAAATTAATCTATTGAAATCAAATTTGAACCACAGACCTTTTTATACATACTAAATTCCTTATTTTATTAAATTCCATTTAACCTGAGCATGGTAATATATAATTTCAATACATTTTGTCTTTTGCCTTTCCTACAAATGGTTCAACTGTAATAAAAATTGAATTGACTCGCTATAGGTTTATGCGTTTCTACATAGTGAATTTCATTGCGATCCATCTTGCCAGAATCCCATAATGACCTTCATGCAGACGACTGATAGACAAAATCAATCTAATAGGTACTTTTAGGCATTTTGAAAAATGCACCAATACGAGGCTTATATAGTTAAGAGAAGTAACTACACTTATGCTTACAATGTCTTCGCTTCTGTTACTGCACTAGAAGCGCCATCTGACATTTGTATAATATACCATACCTGTGAAGGACAATATCTTTTTCATAATGTGATTATTAGAACATCGAAAATACTCTACAGATTCTTATAAAAAAAATACACGTTCCAAATTTAAATGATATTGTTATCACATATACTGAAAATATTTCTATAAAACATATTTGCAAATTAAAATTTATAACTGATTAATAGAAATAAGGAAAGATTTCTTTAATATTTTAAATCTCTGTAATATATTTCAATACACCTTTTATTTTTTAGAAGTTATCACTTTGATAAGATAACATACACTAAAAAGAAATAAGTCTTAATGTAATTGCTTTTGAAATCTAAGCTCTTATTGCTAGACAAAAATCCGTTTTTTACTATTTAATATGTATTAAAATTTTAAATGAAAGGTAAATATTCCATTATTTATTGGATATATATATATATATATATATATCCAATAAATAATGGAATAAATTTGCATATATATATATATATATATATATATATATATATATATATATATATATATATATATATATATATATATATGCAAAATAACATGATAATCATTATGTTCCAATATTAACGATTTTAATATTCAAGATGCAGTATGCACATTGAATCTTGGATAAATATTGTCGTCTTGAATATTTTCTCCAAACATTGAGACGTGGTCTGTTATCGACTTTTCAAGAGTCACCAATTACTGACATAAAGACACTACCACTGTGAAATTTAAAACAAATATTACATTAAAAAAATAAAATAAAAATTAATTTTAGTTAAAATTTACTTAATATTTATTTTATTAATCAAAATAAAGTTTGTATAAGGAATTTAAAAAGTACACCTTTTAAGTAAAATAATAAATTAATTATATATTATTATTGACGAATAGTTGCTAACATTGTCAAGTCTGCATGTGCAAAAGCATCTAAAGCCATAGCTCAGATTTACCCGCTAATTAATAGAAATAGCAAGCTCAGCAACAGAATCAAATTGCAACTTTACCAGATGACGATTCGTCCCATAATCACCTATGCCTCTCCAGCCTGGAGCCACACCTCTAACGCTAACATTATCAAGATTCAGCGTGTGCAGAACAAGTGCTTGAGAATGATTCTGAACGCCCCGTGGTATGTTAGAAACAGCCAGCTCCATAGAGACACAAATATTCCATATATTCTCTCTTATCTACAATCCTTAGCTTCCAAGTTTTTTCTAAAGACGTCCACACACCCCAATGATTTGATTCAACAAGCTGCAGCATATGAGCCAACGGACATATTCAAATATAGAAGACCAAAAACTATATTAGCCTCCTATAACGATGCATAATCTCCATGCCCATTCAGGGCGAGCAAACTGCTCGTAAATTTTACCCTCACTGTAACCACGACAGATAGCGGGGAATATGAAAAGCATCTTGCTTCACCCTTAAAGACATAAATGTCAATTGTCAATTGTCAATTGCTAACATTGTTCATTACTTTTTTTCTGTTACTGAAAATGGTGTTTAATCTTCACTTCGTTCCCTATATTAAATCAATATCAATATGGTGGCTATTTGTGGAGTTTTTGTTTTACAAAGCAAGCGGTGATTTTCCAATAAAGAAAAAAAAAAGTGTAAGGGTAGCATTTATTTAAAGTATTGCAAGCAAAAAAAAAAAAAAAAAAAAATGTAAAATTAGCAGTTTTGTAAATTAAATTTCGGAAAACATTTCATGGTTTACATACTGAAAATTAGGAAACTTAAGAATATGCATTTAAAGATTAAACTAATTAAAATTACAAAAGAAAAAAACAAAGTAAAACTTATAAATCAGCGATGATTCAATTTCAACATTTCTCTGTCGCAAAAGAAATGATCGAGGTCGACCTGTAATCTTCAAAACGTCCCCCTCTTCTCGGTTCCCCTATCTACTATTTTCAGCAGATTTGGGGTTAACAACACTCCCGTCAGCCTGAGGGTGAGCGTCCACCAGCTGCTGCAGCCCACTTTAACTGTAGGCCGGCACTTGCTTCCAACGATCTGTCATGTGTGTAGCGGCTGTCGGAAGACGGACATCCTTCAGCTGTTTTAACGGCCCTCGTGTCGCGCGCACGCGGCTATTACCTTTCATTTGGGGACAATACGAAAGGGCAAGATGACTGCGGGCACAATGCACTCGGACACGATCACTGCTGAACCAGCCGGACCACCAAAATTTATCTGTCTAGATGGGATGTAGACAATACGTGAGAGGAGATAGTTTGGATGTCATTCTTAAAGAAAGTTTTTTTTTTTTTTGACTCGTATTCCTTGGTAGATTGCTCGCGAATACTTAATAAATTATTAATTTTGTAAACAACCATTTATATTCCTAGATAACCATCTTAAATATTTTTGATAGCATTGACATTCCAAACTCTAAAAACAATAAAACTCTAAAAGTGGTATTAAAACAATGGCCATAGATGGCGCTTCACTATTTTATTTCCTTTAGACAACTTTTTTTTTCTGTAAAAATATTTATCGAACTATATGTACGAAGTTTCGGTTGATTTCTTTTCTTTTGTATTTGTATTTTTCGAAAAAAAAATTATTTATTTATTTCATGCTTTAAATGCTGAAAATAAAAAAAAAAAGCGGTTCGATTGTGCAGTCAGTATTTCGTCGTGGCCGCAGACGATATAAACATTTGTTACACTATAGGGAACCTACGAAGATATGACGTAGGAATGAAATGCGATACTCAGAAGCTAACAGCGCATATGTCATGATATACACACGCACTCCCTCTATATAACACTATTCCAATCATTTCGTCTGGTGACTCGTGGTGTCTGTATTATCTCACATTCGAAATGCCAAGAAAATTGTAAATTTAATTCCAACTGCTTTTATATTTTATTATTATCATGTTTTTTTATACCGGAAGATAAGTCCGTCTATTTATTATATCAGTTATATTATATCAATAATATTTTTCTCTATATATTATATCAATAATATTTTTCTCTATATAATAAAATAGCTTTGTTTATTTGTTGAGGGAATGTGACGTCAGTCTTTCATGTTCCCATGACAACAGTTGGTAATGCGTGCGTATATCTGGTAGCGATATATTAGCGTATGGGTATATATTAGCGTATCTTCTGAAAGATGAATATTATCTTTCACGGATATGAAACATAGAGTGAATTCTTTAATTAAAGTTTTCAAAACAGTTTTGGATAATATTCGCATCAAGAACGAAGCCTAAATGGATTATTGATTACCATCTTGTGTAGCGATGATCTAATCACAGAATTTCGACCTTCTGGAAAGTCCCCTTGCACACCATTAACCTAGACTATGGCAACAAATTAAAGTAACTGCATTAAATGATGTTCTGAATCCGTTTTCGTTAACTCATTCGGACAATGATCTTATAGTCATTGAAATTATGAAATTATCCTTAGAAATATCAATAACAATTCAGATTACAGATTCCAACTTCTGTAATCAGACATTTGCAATTCCACGTATCTTTCTTATATGTGTTTGTTTTTTGTCCAATGTTTTCTTAGCTATTGTTAGCTAAAGGGGGTGGGGGAAGAATCCGTGTAATTAGCCTTTGCACTTACTCCTTTTAATGAAGGTATTAAGCTCCAAGGATCGTGACCAGTGTGTGAGCTCACAGTGGAGCCTCTAGCGATTTAATCTTGTTAGAAGCCTAGCCATAAAAAAAAAAAAAATTAAAAAAAAAAAAACTTTAGGTCTAGCTAACTGCGGCGCATAAGACCAAGTGAGGTTGGTTCCCCCCCCCCCCGTAGAACTCCGTTAATTTGAAGTTTTTTTTAAGTAGATTCCTTTGAAGTTAGCTTCATCAAAAAGGTATTAGTGAGTGAAAAAAATTGTATTAAAAGAGTTTCTCAAAAGTGAAGCAAGTGTTCTCCTTTTTTTATTTTGAAGTGTTGAAGTAAATAGTGGATGACGTTGCTAGAATACAAGAACAAATGTCTTCTCTGTCACCATGGAAGATATGTCTTAGCAAGGCTATTGTTTCTGTCAATCTACTGGCACAATGATGTAATGTTCTTTCCACTTGGTTGGTTTCTATCTAAAGAATGAGGCTAATAGTAGATAGAATTTTTTTTGTTGTTCTTAAACGTTTTTCGTACAATCATTTCGATGAAAAAATTTAAAAGGGTTCTTTCTTTCTTTTTTTTTTTTTTTTTTTTTTGCAGTACAAAAAAGTTGCATTGAATAAGACTGGACAGAAGGCATTCCAGTTGAAAAATGGCGTACCATTACGTTCTTTCTTTAAAGATTATTAATCACTTTAATTATGAGTATTTTGCCCTCAAAATCTTAAACGAAATGCTTGAATTTCGTTATTAGTGTGATTTATCCCATGTACAACAAAGTATTTGGAAATTTCGAAGAAAAAAAAAATCTTTTCAAATGTTCTTATTCTTCATTAGAAACGGTCTATTTATGCAAAGTAATAGTAATCTCTTTTTTCTTTCTTTTTGCAGATTTATGCATTGTCTTGGATAAGGTTTTTGGTCATTAGCTAACGATAGAGTAGAGAAGGTCTTTATAGAGATATATTCCCTAACTTAAAAACACAGATCTGAGGAAATATAATACTTAACCTAGACGACAATAAATTAGTTTGGAAAACAGATAAAAATAATTCGGAGACTTTTTCTGAACGGTGTCTTTTTAAATTCTGTTTCACACTTACGTAAACCCGCACCCTACTTTTTTTTTTTTTTAACAAATCAAGACAAGCTTATGAAAACTCGGAAAGCTATCCTACTGGTCTAGAAGCAGGGTTTTACAAGCATCCATGCCCAAGCTGGTATTCGAACTCTTAGTCACAACCTCTTCTGAATGCGGATATCCTATCCACTCGGTCAACTAGGCCGACACGTATGCACACTTTCTAAACCAGATTCAACGAAATAGGATGGTTAACCCTTATTCCTGTAGCCTCATATGTCTGTATATTGTGTGCGTGTGTTTAAAAACCAAGTTTCCTGAAGGATAAAAACCTTTCCAAATCCGTATGAGACCGACTAACTCACCCTCAGATAAAATTAAAAAAAAAAAAAAAACTGATCAAGATTTTTCGTGTCTTAGACATACTTCGAACCTAGGTTTTTCCAAGCAAAGGACATCGTTGAAACTGACTGAGCTATTGAGGCTCGTTTTTTTTTTTTTTTTTTTTAAATTAGGCTTTTAAATGATGATCTATTTTGATGAAACGCTTGTAAATCAGCCTTGTAAATTTGGTATTTGGGACAATTGTCTCATTAACTAATTCCGCTCTTATCCATTCGTGTGTGTGTGTGTGTTAAGCTTATCTGAAAAGTAAGTACTCATCTTGACTTTCTTTCATGCTATTAGAGTTGGTTTGCGCCCATAATCTTACAGGAAATGTAGTCCCACACGAAACGCCGATAATCTATAATTCTAACCGCAAAGATTTCACGCCTTAAAGAACTGCTAAATTCATCCTCCAGCTACGCCGCAATGCTAGACAACTCAAAAATGCCTTTGTGAACAATGGAGTATCACATGGTTTATTCGAACATCCACAACTCTTCTGTATTTTCCATGAGTCCCTTGACAATGAGTAAATGTCATTACCTCCCTTGAAGGCCATTTTGCTGTCTTCTAAACACAAGAACAATATCTTCTATCGTACCCAAAGTTCCCATCTAATGTAGCTAATTACTCCCTAACAGTCTTGAACATAAGCAATAATCACACTAACAAGAGGATGCGTTTCGTTTGTTGTGTGTGATTAAATGTCAGCTGGGTCCACTTGGAATTTATCGTAACACTTCCAGCTTATCTGTTCGGTATAATTTTCTCTCTATTGTGATGAGTTTTGAAATTTATTCATTTCGTCCATTTATCGATTCAAGCAAAACCTTTTATGGGAAATTTCCTATAAATAAGTAAACCCATTAGAATAGGAAGCAAAATTATGCAAGGCGTTCTTCAAACTCCTTTCTCCTAACCCCAAAGCTTTTTTATTAGTCAGATTTGGTATCTATTATTTGAAATTAGTAATAACTTCATTCTGGAGTTTCAACTCACCACACTATTTGAGTGTTTTCATGTGACTCGAAAAAGTTTCGTGTTTGGTCTCTAAGAAAAGGTTCCGGATGATTATTAACCTTTAACTTAACCATAGCAGTAAATGTAAGACAGATTTACAACCGTTCCTGAATTGGATTCGCATTAAAAAATTGTGACCTTTTTTTTAATCATTGATTATTTCACTGAAAGAAGTCTGTGCTTAGAAAAAGGTCTCCACAACTTAAAAAGCTTAAATATTGGAGATGGTGGGTTGCGTGGAATAGAATGCCCTTCTCCAATAAATCAGTCGAAACTCCTTGGAAATGTCTCGTAGTAATAATAATAATAATAATGGCATAGAAGAAGCACAACACCCGCCATTTCAAAAATTAATCCTTAATGAATCTTGGAATACATGAAGAATTGTATAACCATTACAAGAAATTTTTATGCGGTTAATCAAAGTGTTATCAAAAATAAACATCTAATTTTTGCATATACGTCTCATGAGTCTTGTGACAACGCCTGTAAATCCCAACTATGAAATGCTGTTAATTTACGGCACATTAATACCGAGCCTATTATTTAACTAAGGATTACCTCTGCTGTATAGAGTATTTTTTTTTTTCAAGTCATTTCAGGACACAAGAAAACAGTGGTAGTCTCGCACCCTCCAATAAAACTCATTTGAACTTCACATTTGTTTAGATATTTGATTAAAATAAATACATGTTAATAGATGATAAAAGACATTCATTTTTTTGTAGAATTATTTCTGGATTTACCAAGCGACGCATACCAATGTCTTCCATGGATAAACCTCAAGCCTCGGAATTGTACAAGTCCACAAATGCGACCGATATTCGATAAATTCGCCTTACGAACTGGGATATAAAAATACATTTACAGTATTGATTTTCCTTAAGGATTAAGTATCGATTTTCTTTCTGCAACCAAAATACAAATTAATTGTATCCACAGGAATTAAGGAAATTTAAAATTCGATCATCGGATCAATACGTTGTATGGATTTCACATCAGAGTTAGGAAACTTTTTAATTATTATTCCAGTAGCGAGGTAAAGATGTTAATTTGGAAGGTTATCAGCTATTAAAACTTTGACCACTTTCAATTTTTATAATAGCCAAGAGATTAGTTTGAAGATAGGCCTAACTAATGGTTAACAAGTTGCTTCAACAACTGGCTTTCCAAACTCCCTTAAGTGGGCTGCATTCGAAATACTTTGATCTAAAATTTTGTTATGCTTTAAGATATTATTTATTCATATTCATTGGGATGCGTAGTTTAATATTACGTTTTGGCATTTATTGGAATATTTGTTGTGGTTTCTGAACTGTGGACTGTTCCCACACACGACTCATATTTATAGCTGTAGGAACAGCATTGCGGACACTGAAATAAATAATCGTTTAGAGTACAAATAAAGTGTTATTCTTTGCAACTTGATATCCGTTTTAAAATATTCATGTGAGATATTAACAGTAAATGGATTAAAAATGATTTAGGTAAAATCAAACGTTTTAGCAAAACATGTGAGGGGGGGGGGGGCGCAGGAAATTTACATTCACTAAAAAGTAAACAGCAGTACTTTAATTATTACTTCTTTTCCTAAACATAATTTTAATACAATAAAGCAGTTAATTCTATCTACGTAGTCTGTTAAGTCTAGGTAGGATTCTTTTCATGAAATGACATCTACAAAGGGGGGGGAGGAAAAGTTCTGATAAACATCTAGAACAAAAATGATATTAAAGAAACTTATATAACCACAAAAAAGAACATATCTTAAAGCCCTTTAACTCCCATGTTTCATCAAATTGTAATAATATTTCTTCTTTTTCTATTAGGATATAAGAAAACATGTCAATTCCTTCATGGTGATTATCACAACTTTCTAGCACGCCCTCGTATTATAGGTCATTTCATGAAAACAGCAGTTCCTCGTTCTCTAAACAGCGTTATAGTTTTTTCAAAAATTTTGGGGCCTTGGAGGTAGGGGACCGTGATCCTCTTTCCACTATTACTATACATTATACATTGTTGGAAGCTACAATTAATATCAATTAACAGTATTTATGTTTAAATTAAGCTGCATAAGATCTGTCCTAACATCACGTGATTCCTGAAAAAAATCCGTGAAATTGGATGGATGCTACTATGTCACTTTGTAGTTTTTCATCTCTTTTCGCCGGTAGGTGGCTGAAACAACAGTCAAAGACAATGAAGTATTTTTGTGTTACATATGAGTAACGTGCTTTCCTTTTTTTATACTCACCATCTTAATTCAGAACTCTCTCTCATTCTCCTACCGACTAAATAAGTAAATAAAATTGTAACATTTCTTCACCTAGAACAGGATTCTACTACTTTTAGAGAAGCCTCCCAGATATGGCTAGTTACTCTGAAGTATACAGGGAGAATAGTTTCTCCTCTAACAACAAAGTGTAAGCAATTCTTATGTTAGGAATGAGTCGAACAGTGCCTATTCTGCGGATCCATAATGTTAGCAAAGTATTGCCTGGTCCATCATGTGGGTAGCTGCACGATTTAACGGTTGAAGCGAGCTTTATGGACCCTAAATCTGGACCCATGCTACCCGAACCGTAACGACCTTATAAATCAATAATAATACCGATGCCTGTATAGTCTAAGCTTTATTTCTTCAATCCTCTACTGTCTTGAAATAAAACTGAAGTGAATATATTTATTTAAATAGTTTTGGTTTCTTCTGATCAAATTTTGACTTGAACCATTTCTGTATAAAAATCTATCCAACGTTTATTTAAGCCTGGTTTTCAAATATTCTACAGTGTAGTTTAGGAACTGGACTTGAGACCATTGGAAGAGTGGTTGACTGACAGATGAACTTTCATCAGGTGACTAGTTGATTTTACGAAACCAAATAAACCTAAACGTAACAATCTTTTGTATAATAACTCAGTTATAAAAGTCGAAATTAATTTTATTCAACAGTGCTGACATAATCGAGCAAATTATCTATGAAAAGTTTTTATTTTTGAAATACAAATTTTCTATTTTCATTTTTTTAATTTTGAAGTACAAAATGTAAAAGTCATAAAAAGGGATCAACAAAAATAACCTGAAACCAGTTCTGAATGCATGAGAACTAAAATGACTTTAGCTAAGCAAAGTATTTTAAAAATGTTTCTCCACGTGTCGTTAAAAAAGTGTTTCCTATCAACAACACGACTCTCCCCTCCCCCAGAATAGCACTCGCTCCCCAGAAAGGAGGGCACACTCCACTTCGGAAACCCTTGTGTACCAGGCTAAAGTGGTGAGAAAGCATAATTTAGATTTAAATCGCTTATAAAAATATTCATTATCAATTTCATTGGTAAGTTTTATTTTGTTTGTTTCTCTTTTTTTTTATTTCAAGCATTTCACCTTTTGTTTATACAATTTATTTTAATTTAAATTTCTCATGATTGATATTATATTTAAGTTTTATTTATTCATTACTGTATTCGGTTAAGTTAACATTAAAGACAATTCCTATTTTTCGGTAACTATGAAATTAACTAGGAAATTATAAGCAAGAACACGAATGCGCATGTGTATTTCATCAACAGATCGCAGTGACACCTATTTAGTCATTTATTTAAATAAAATAATTGTTTACATACGTATAATTCCTTTCCATGTCATAATATTTTTGTAGTTGTTTATGATTTGTAAATAATGAAATAATAGATTTAATTTCGAAGCTTTGAGCCGTTCGTAATAATAACATTTTTGTAATGATACAAAAGTTCTTTTATATATCCACTTTTGGGTGAGATGACGTTATTATCCAAGAATGCTTTGTAAGGACATCTCGCGGTGAAATTTTTAGCACACATTATTGTGTAATGTATTAAAATTGGAAGCATGCGCAAATGACACCTTTCAGCGAGTACAAACTGTTTCATGGTTTAAAAAAATAGTCCTATAACGTCAGTGTCCTCAAAATAGAGACGTCTCGATTACGGTAATCTAATTAAATATTTTCACACCACAGCACTAGACAAGAGGACAGTTATTCTTTGAGAAGCGTCTGTAGAGCTTTCTTCTTCCAAGATACGTTCAATCTTCCAAATTACTTTCTACTGTTAACTAAATTGGCAGAGGAACAAAACCCTTTTTTTTTTCGACTGGCTAACGAGAGGACAATTAAATTTCATTAAGATTGTTGATAGGAAACGCTTTTCCACTCGCTTGGCTAGATAAGTCTTCAAGAAAGAGGCGATAACACGGAAAATACTTAAGTAAGAGGTTTGTAAGGATATCTCGAGAGAACGTGTGTGTGTAATAAATGAAGGAGTTAAAGGTTACCGATTATTTTTTTCCTTCGTCTCTAAACACCTTTGTTGTCAGAGATCACTAAAGGAAACAGTCTCACCAGAAAAGGGACTGATAATTCCTCTTCGCTAGGTTTTTGTTCCAATGGGACAGTTATGAATGATGTTGTTTATGTGGAAGAAAAGAAATGAGAAAAACGAATCAACGTCGTAATTCCAAAATGGCCTTGTTATGTCATGGTTTAATAGGATCTCGTAAAATCTTCTTACAGACTTGTTGGTACAGTCATTTATCTTCTGGTGATAAAGAAAAAAATGCAAAAAAAAAAAAAAAAAAACAGTGTCATAAAGTCGTACAGAATCATCTGCTCACGGGAAGGAGGGGAAACAGTTTGAGTTTGTTATCAACAGGGATGATATGAAGAATGCGAATACGAACTTGGAGAATCCGAATGTAGCCCTAACTGGATTAGTGTTATTAACTAATATCGCAATGAATACTAGTATCACAATGAACGTTCTTATGTGTCGTCTCGCTCTTTATTTCTCATGGATTATCAAATTATCTCCCTTATATCCAGGACAGTAAAGCTTCTAATAACGCTCATTGATCATAATTAGGGGGGTCAGTAACCTTTGCTTGGTCAAGAACTATAACACCAACAAATAAAAACAGACATGAGAGCCCAAGCTATTCTTTTGTATTATGAAAAAATAAAGCCATAACCCATAATTTTAAAAATATAAGCTATAAAATAAAAATATTTTACATATGTTTGTATGATAGTTAGTACACACACGAAAGTTATGCGTGGGCTTTTATATAAAATATTTCTCGAGGTCTTGACTATCAAGATTCTTCGTTTAATGTTTTGCGCAGTGTTTTGTACTTCAACTTTTGTTGTTGTTTTGGCATAACTCGTGCTATTATTAAAATAAAGAAATATTTATATTTACTTCTGGAATATAACTAATATTCGATAGCAAATATGTGATTTCTTTAAAACTGCACGCATAAAATGAGAGTCCTGTTTTAGGATGCCAGGAACCACTGATTTCCCTTCCATACATTTAATGCGTAAACTGTAAAGAGAAGAATTATTGTGTTAGTTACTTATATTTCATAATCAATGTGTTTATGCATACTGCATGGATCATGGTTATCCAAGTTAAATTTGACAAAACAGAAACAGTTAAAATATGGAGTACATAGTAAGTGCAATGCTAAGACAACTCCTGTTGACATAACAGTTTCCGCTGTGGTTTCGTATTGAATATAAATGCAACAAATATTATAATAATATATGTCTGTATTACGATTGTTTTTCGATGGGGGCCGTGAAATATTTTAATTTTTCCAAAGGGGCCTTTACGTCCATAAGTTTGGGAAGCACTGCTGTATACAATGAAGTTTTAGCTTAATATCCCCAAAACACCTATTCAAATGCTCTCTCTCTCACTGAAAGTGTCATGCAATTTAGACGAAATCTGAAACTATTTTGCACGTCTCGGATTCGAGGAGTTTTACTGATATGCAAACACATACCGTAAAGCGTGGGTATAAACGAAAAATATTAACGAAAAAAATGAATTGAAATAAATTATTATTTTTCTTTCGTCCACTATGAAAAGTGATATAAAATGTTAGCAGGTAGTTCATTTAAGTAAACCTAACTGAAGTCTAAATAACCGAATGCGTAGTGTTTTATACTAAGATAAGCAATTTTAAGGTTAATTTCTTTATCTTAATAGAAAGTACTTTTTATGCAGATTCTCAATCTGCTTCCTAATAATTATATTGTTTAAAAAATAAAAAAATTCCCTTTTTTCCAGCTTCTTTTATTGGTCCTATTGAGATATGCAATTTAATTGATAAAATAAATCAAAATATTCTAAATTTTTGAGAAGAATAGATTAAACATTCTCTACAAACAACACAGAAAATGAAAGCAATCATACAAACTCGTGTAATGAATCCATTAATACAAGACTCAATCATCAATGAAAGTACAGAAAAAAAAAACGACATTATCCCAGAAGCCATTCTAATGTTCCCTTCCCATGCTTAAAACTACCATCATTTTTGAAGTTAAATATCCACTTTACTCGGCCATTTAAATTCTCTCATGTGTTCCTGAGCTGCCATCTAATGTTCTCTTACATAAGAGGCCGTTTTAAAATCAGATATCAAGTTCTCCAAGTTGCAAGCAGTACCCTTTTATTCCATCCTAATCCTTCTTATGTGCTATTCAACCATCTTTCTTTCCAACAAAAAAGGGGAGAAGCAGGGAGGAAAGATTGAAATTAAAATTGCCAGTAGTGACTGGAGTAGCAATCTTCCCCCCGTATTCTTTGCTGAGGATATTTAGCGAATATAAAGAATAACCGTTCGTATTCATTTCGGAAAGTTATCCCCAACGATTGTATCGATTAGTGAGTGAAGTAGATGACTCCCGAAGGTGATGTATTGTTATACGAAAAATGTTCATTTTTCTTCGTCTTACTTTGATTTAATTATCTTCTCTTACGTCTTCGTTCGTTCCGCCTGGCATTTTTCAAATATTTCTAAACTAATAGTAACTGTGATATGTAAGAAAGTATTAAGGATATTTTCATTTAGAAGGCAGCAGGCATTACCATGGTTGTCCGTTGTTTCGCTTTCTTCTATCTGCTGTTACTTTAATTAAACAGTCGAAGTTTTTCTATGATGTTACATTTTGTGTATTAGTAACCGCTGGAGCTCTTGTACATATTAAAATTAAAACATTCCTGAAAGTTTGTGACAGCTTTTGTTCCAACTAAGTTTTCGTTCGATTTATTTATTTAGGAAGTTACTACTAGACAAAATCCATAACCCACTGGGTGTACCATTAACGTAAATTTAACCTGAAATTCCATTTTTAACTATTGATAATAATAATTTGTGAGTTCAACAAATCTTCATCATCGGCCTGTAGAGTAAGATAGGCTGAGAGTCAGCAGATAGTAGGAGAGGAAATAAAGATAGAGTGCATAGTGGTAGAGTAGGTTAAAGAGGCCTCAGTTGACCTGTTTTAGCTGTTTGCCCCCCAGGGGCGTTTCTAAAACGGTCGTTGATTTTTCACTTTACAAAAAAGGAAAAATCCTAAAAAGGAAACATGTAACAAAACAAACAAAAAAAAAGTACACAGAAAAGCAAAAATTGAAAGATAAACTTAGAGGTGGAGGAAGGATCTGGCCCGAGTGATGCAGCTCACAAGGAACTGCACCGCCTCGCTGTAAGCCTTCGCCGCTCGGGTTCTCAGGTCCTCCCCCACCTGTGATAGCTGAAACCGGTGAAGCTGTGTACAGAAACCCCACAAGGTGGTTACTGTGTCTTTCTTTTGTTGTGGGCAGTTATTATTCTTTTGGCCACCTCACTTCCCTTGGCCATGTCTAGTTTGCAGAGAGCTATGAAGAACGCCGAAGCTGCCTCCTCGTCTAAATCCTGGGATACCTCTACCTGCTCAGGGGAGACTTTGCTGATGTCATCAACGAAAATGTCACCCCATTTTGCGCTGACGATGTCAGATCCATGTTCCCCTGTGAGGAGGAGTTCAGGTTCTCCTATTTTTTTCATCGCTTCTTTGAATTTTTCCGCCATCCCTGGGATACCTCTGATGAGATAGCTGAGAGTCTCCCCTGCTTTCGCGTGAGGGACTTCTGGGTGGGCGGTCTCAGATACTTTTGCTGTTTTGGGCGTTACCAACTCTTCTTCCTGTGGGCTTAATGGCCGTTTGGAGGTGTTGGTGTTCACCCCCATCTTTCCTTCTTCCCTATCTATATCTGTATTAGTATCTATATTGGTATTGATGGTTTCAATAACGACTGTTTCTTCTTGTTGGATTTTACTGCTTGTGAAAGTTTTTTTCCCCTTACGGTTTTTCTTAGACGTGGAGGTATGGATTTCTGTTATATCAGGAGCAGCCTCGAAAGGAGGAGAAGCTTTCTGTGCTGGGTCATTTCCATTGCTTGGTGGAGTTGCTGGCGTGATTGCACCACCCATCCTCTCAGCAAGGGTTCTGGATGGGCATGTGTCCACTTTGTGGTCAATGACCCCACATTTCAGGCAAGCGGACTCACAGTTTTCTTGGTTGTGGCCTGCTTTGAGGCAGTTTTTACATTTCACTCTAGGACAGTCTGCCCCAAGGTGAATGAAAGCACCACATCTAAAACATTGTTTTTTTACACCAGGGTAGTTTATCATTACTCTGGCGGATCCAATAATAATGAAGTTGGGAACGGGCGTTTTCATCTCGAGGGAAATGTGGACTTCACCCGACTTCCATTTGGGGTTTTCTGCGTCATTTAGGACTTCCACCTTGTGTACAACGCCCCATTTCCCGAATATTTCGTGGATGATCTTTACATCGGTTTCAATATATTCTAAAGGGAATCTAAGTAGTTTGGTAATGCTCCCTACCAAAAATGGAACTATTGTTTTTCCATTACATTCGAATCCTGCAAGTAGTTTGTCTCTTGTTTGTTCACTCCTTACTACTACTCGGAAGCAACCACTACCAAAGGGAGTAAAACCAAAAATTGATAATTTGTGAGTTCAGCGTATCTCATCATTGGCCTGTGCAGTAAGATAGGCTGAGGTTCAGCAGATAGTATGAGAGGAAATAAAGATAGAGTGCATAGTACATACCAAAATTTGATGTTCATACTGGTGTCACCAATGAACTTTGATTTAATATCGGTCCTTATCCTTATAAGGACTGGCTTAAAGGGGCGAAGCAAGAATGCTTTTCATATTCCCCGTTATCTGTAGAGGACAGTGTAGGGATAAGGTGTTATTGAGCAATTAAAGCTCTGATCATGGCAGGAGGGTAACAGCAATAGCCGAGCCTCAGTTAGAACTTCACTGGCTACAGCATTGCCATCCATTACCTTACAAGAGTATTGGATTTGAATGAATCAATCACCGACTATGTAAGTAAAGGTGAAATCTCAAAAATACGGACGATCTCTAGGCCACTCCATAGTGGGCGAAAGACCGTCCTAATCTCAGCGTTGGTTCCACTCAGTGACGGGCTCCCCAACCACTGACCAGAACCGCTCATATTCCGAGGAAAATAATTCACCGGCAAGTACCCCTCAGCGGGCCGTGCCGGACAACACCTTCCCCGGAGACTCAAAGTGCTCCCTTAGGGCAAAACCTAAGAGAGCGAACTCATTTACCCAGGATAACAGCAACAGCCGAACCTCAGTTAAACTTCATTGCTTCAGCATTGCCATCCGTTACCCTATATGGGCATCTCATATAAAATCAATCACCGTATGTGTAAGTAAAGGTGATATCTCAAAAATATCGGACGATCTCTAGGCCACTCATTCGTGGGCGAAAGACCGTCCAAATCTCAGCGTTGGTTCTACTCAGTGAAGCTCGAGTACCGAGCAGAACCGCTCACATTCCGAGGAAAATAATTCACCGGCAGGTACCCCTCAGCGGGCCGTGCCGGAGAACACTTTCCCCGGAGACTCAAAGTGCTCCTTTAGGGCAAAACCTAAGAGAGCGAACTCATTTACCCAGGATAACAGCAACAGCCGAACCTCAGTTAAACTTCATTGGTTCAGCATTGCTATCCGTTAACCTATAACCTATATACAGGGTGTTCGGGATAAATTTGACAGTTTCGTATGGAAAAAGAAAATCTTTTTTGTATCTATTAAATTTAATGAATTGACAAAAAAACATTACAGGCAGAGTTAATTACAATACTATCAACAAGATTTACTCAAAATAACCACCATTAGCATCGATCACAGCTTCAATTCTGCTTCAGAACCTCGAACAAGCTGATGCTACAGTCTCCCTGGGAAGGGCCGCAAAAACTGTTTTAATTTTATCCATTAACTGGACTTTTGTATTACTGGAAGTGCGATTGGTGTCTTTTTCAACTGCGCCCCATACAAAATAATCCATGGGATTAAGGTCTGGGGAGTTTGGAGGCCAAACATTTGGACTGGTGAAGTCGTAGAAATTTTCAGACAACCATTTTTGACTTTTCCCAGAGGTGTGGCAAGGGGCCGAATCCTGCTGCCATACATACGGCCTACCATTGGCTACCCTTGTTATCCAGGGCTTGACTACAGTTAGCAACTCCACGGACAAAGCCCGAATTCCAATGCCAGGGTTCTTCAACACCTGTTCCTGCAGATTTGCGAGGAATTCTGCTGTACGAACGCAATCAGATCGTCTGCTAGGGATCTTTCTTCTTGCTACATCCTCGTAGTCACCATTGCAAGTCTCTAGTTCATGCCTGATTGTTTTTACTGTATTCAGGGAGCATTGGGCAGCAATCGTAATATCCTTATTTTGATGGCGGGCACGAATCATCATGATACAAGTTATTCTCTTCCATGATTCAGGTGGGTTCCAGCTATCCATCCTTTCTGACATCTTGTATATGAATGAAGAAGGGTCCAAACTTTTAAATGAAGAGAAGTGTGTGTTAATACATGTAACTTACGGGAAAATATAATTAATTATAGATATGTCAAATTTATCCCGAACACCCTGTATATACGGGCATCTCATACAAAATCAATCACCGACTATATAAGTAAAGGTGAAATCTCAAAAATACGGACGATCTCTAGGCCACTCCATAGTGGGCGAAAGACCGTCCTAATCTCAGCATTGGTTCCACTCAGTGACGGGCTCCCCGACCACTGAGCAGAACCGCTCAAATTCCGAGGAAAATAATTCACCGACAAAGCCCCTCAGCGGGCCGTGCCGGAGAACACTTTCCCCGGAGACTCAAAGTCTTAGGGCAAACCCTAAGAGAGCGAACTCATTAACCCAGGATAACAGCAACAGCCGAACCTCAGTTAAACTTCATTGGTTCAGCATTGCCATCCGTTACCCTCTATGGGCATCTCATATCTCATACAAAATCAATCACCGACTATGTAAGTAAAGGTGAAATCTCAAAAATATACGGACGATCTCTAGGCCACTCCATAGTGGGCGAAAGACCGTCCTAATCTCAGCGTTGGTTCCACTCAGTGACGGGCTCCCCGACCACTGAGCAGAACCGCTCAAATTCCGAGGAAAATAATTCACCGACAAAGCCCCTCAGCGGGCCGTGCCGGAGAACACTCTCCCCGGAGACTCAAAGTGCTCCCTTAAGGCAAAAACCTTAAGAGAGCGAACTCAAAAACTCATCTCGCCCAAGTGGGTAAGAGCAACAGCCGAACCTCAGTTAAACTTCATTGGTACAGCTTTGTGTTGCTATCCATCACCCCCAAGGGCATTAATGAATCAATCACCGCATCTCACGGTCCTTGTTCATTCAATCCCCTTTAATATCGGTCGTACACTGCTCTTACTAATAGATAAAGATCATATTAATAAATAAATGGTGTTTTAAAAATCTTCATAATTACTTTTTAATTTTTTATTTATTCTAAAATTTTTAATTAAATACAATTTTTAGTATGTAATACTTTAAGATTATATATAAATGATTTATAATTATAGCGTATAATATTTATATATTATAAGTTTATCTGTTCTCCATATAAACAACCTCAACCACTGTCTATGCAACTTGGCGTTTAATTCTCTCAAGGTCATGATTGTAATGTCTGTTTTTATAATTTAACACTGAAGTAATGTCTGCTGTTACATGCGAAATTATAGAATCTGATCTAAAATATGAAATATTAGGTCTCAAAATTCAATCATTTCTTTTTAATGAATGACTGATGTTCATTTGGTATAAATTTCTTTGAAAATCTCTAAAACTCGAGATCGGAAATAATATCATTAGATTAAAAATTATTAAAATGTAAAAATATTAATATATTTTTATTATATTATATATACATGTATTATATTTTAAAATTAAAATTTTATATTATATTTTTGTACACATATTTATATATTTTATTATGTATTAATAAAAAATACATAATAAAAATACACCTTTCATTATTTTGTAATAAACATTTATATTAATGATTTTGATTAATGATTTATATTTACAAATGAAGATTTATGTCTATTTATTAATGAATATCAAGCTAAATAATGAAAATTATATATATATATATATATATATATATATATATATATATATATATATATATATATATATATATATATATATATATATATATATATGGAATATTTAAATAACTACCTTTCAGAGTACGACAAATCTGTTGCTCCTGTCGAATTGATTATTTTCTCAAAATAAATGTTTCTCTTTCAGAGAAATATTTAGATAAAAATTTAAGAAAAAGACTGTTAAAGTCAATAAGTTTAGCATATCCACTCTCCAGTTAACAGGCTGTAAATTCGTATGTATGAGTGAATGACTGCTACTCCAGTTACTACTGGCAATTTTAATTTCAATCCCCCCCCCTGTGCATGGTTGTTTAGCGAATGTCTTTAGGTGGAAAATGAATTTCATTGCGCTATGATATTCCTATTATTCTGCTTATTAGCATTCATGAGCGGCTGTTAGCTTAGAATACTTTAACACCACGGATCGAGTAAGGGTTTAATAGTGTGTGTGTGTGATGTTTCCTTACTGTGTATGAAGACTCCTGCGTTTCATGTCATTCAGAATTCTGTCATAGGAAGGATTACTACATTTCACATTGATAGGGTGAACACTGTTATTCAGAACGCGCTTCTACAATCTGATCTAACCTTAGCAGAGGATCGAAGGCTTCATCGACAATTTTCGCAAGTTTTCTGTTGGTCGCCTCCCTATTTGTGCAACACAGCTGAGCTCAATTCCTAAGGATACTATAGTACAGGGTCTTGATTTTGTTTAATAAAAGACCTCAATGCCCTCCTGGCAATATTTTATAGTACTTACTAAACGCATCGTATCAGTATCTTTCCATTTCCAAAAACAAAAAAATTGGTGTACTCTTACTGCTCTAGACGCTACTTCCAGAAAGACCCTCTATACTACTGACTTTGTATAAATCCTCGCAATCCTGAGTATTTCAATGGACACTTCGAAACACACGACTGTATTTAATTATTCACTGATCAATGATTAATTAATAAATGTTGTACATCAATGAACGGATGATGTGTATCATTCATTGAGCCTGGAACATAATTGACTTGACCATACCAAATATAAATACATCAGATGCATTCTTCCAGGAGATGTAAAACCAAATGTTTACGGTTATAATCTTACCACTGCACTGTTTGCCAGCTAAAAGTGCTTCTATAGAAGCACTTTTAGCAGCCGGCTTGCTTACGAACATGTCCATGCCTGCTTGTATATTGATAACTTTCGAAAACCAATAGTGCCATAACCATTGAGAATCGGAGCCCATTCTCATTTGATATTTCAAATTGGGAATGTTATCCGGAATAAAATCGTCAAGTATTGCTATAAAGTGATCAGTACGCTCTTTTGTGACAATAAATTACTGTCACTTATGTAAAGTTAAAAATATTTTGAGTAGGCTATTGATTAAAATAGTATCATAACATAATGTGTTCTATATATTCGAATAATCTAATACTGCAATATTGACAGGCTTTGAGGCATGCGCTGTTATTACTTATTTCAGCGCATGCGTTAAATACTGCCTTGAAATGAACGTTGTCATAGAAACTTTAGTTACAGTATTTTAATTACTTTGTATTGCAGAAAGATTACAATATAAAGATTGGGAATATTTTCTGGAATAAAATCGTCAAGTATTGATATAAAGTGATCAGTACTCTCTGTGACAGTAAATTACTGTCACTTATGTAAAGTTAAAAATATTTTGAGCAAGCTATTGATTTAAATAGTATCATAATATAACGTGTTCCATGTATTTGAATAATCACGTTGACAGCTTTGAGGCATGCGCTGTTATTACTTATTTCAGCGCATTCTTTAAATACTGCCTTGAAATGAACGTTATCATAGAAACTTTAATATAATGATTGGGAATGTTCTCAGGAATAAAATCGTCAAGTATTGATATAAAGTTATCAATACTCTCTTTTGTGACAGTAAATTATTGTCACTTATGTAAAGTTAAAAATGTTTTCAGCAAGCTATTGATTTAAATAGTATCATAGCATAACGTGTTCCTTGTATTCGAATAATCTTGCAACATTGACAGCTTTGAACCATGCGCCGTAATTACTTATTTTAGCGCATGCGTTAAATACTGTCCCAAAATGGACGTTGTCATAAAAACTTTAGTTATTTTATTACTTTATAGTGCAGAAAGGCTGCCAACTTTTATTTTTAAAAAATAGATTGATTACAAATCGGCATTCGTTTGTTTTAATACGACTATTTAACAGTGAGCTTTTCAGTTCTAACTAAATCACAGTTTTTTGTTTATAAGACACGGTTCTGAATCATAACTATATTTAGTGGTTTCATGTCTACCGCTTTCCTTTCTCTTTAATAAATACCAGGACACGTTCGTGGTTACATGGCCATGAATAAAAAATGCAGCGGTGTTTTATGTTCGGGACTTCTGTCGTCTTTTTTTTTTTTACTTCTCCTTTCAGAGAAGAGAAAGTTAAAGGGGGAAAAAAAGGTTTCCACACGATGATCAGTTCCGAAAATTTAATCACAGAAACTATTCCACCTTCTCCCTTCTAGCTTGTTCTACCCTTGGTTGACAAAGGGACCTAATGGCTGGCGTTGTTGATAGCGGTCTGGAACAAAATGAACGCGAAGGCAATTTTGGCTCTAGCGAACTTCCGATCCACGTGAGGAGAGTCTGAAATGAGATCTCTCTCTCTCTCTCACTCACTCTCTTTCTTTCTGACTTCGAAGCTCAAAGATGGATAGCCATAGCTCTGACAATACTTCTAAGGGGAAAAAAAAAGTTTTCTTGTAAGAAAACACAATTTCCATATCCATTCTTGCTCTAAAAGAACAATCAAGTTAAGAGAACGAGTGAGGGGGCCCCGCTGAAATAAATCAAAGGTTTCCTAGTATATTTTTAAAGAGGTTATTGCATGTAAGTTGGAACCGCAACAGTTATAAAATCAAAGTCTATAAAGAACAAGTCAAGAAATGGCTTTTTAAACGTTAGTAAACAATAGCAGCATTTGTTTCCGTATTGTAGACTACAAAAACAGTTTTTATTTTATTCAGAGGAAGCTGTCAGGGCCACGCGACTTACAGGAGAAAGTCAATGGCAGGAAAAAGGCACGAAGAAATGAATAAAAAAAGAAAGTGAGAAATATTATAGATGAACAGAGAGAGAGGGAGAGAGGGAGGACATCTGGTTCTAAGTTTCATTCCACCCTTGACTGTAGATCGATTTTCTTGATATGTTTCTATTGTAAATTACCAATCCATCGAGACTCTGATGTCTTCTTGTAGAAAGCTGGATAAAAATAGGTTAATAACGGTCATCTACCGTAACCTTCAAAGTTACTTCCACTAAGAAATAAAGAAAGAAAGATGGGGTGTTCTCTAACTACGAAATTGGCAATGTTTCAATATTTTGCACCGCCACCAATGGTAAGAGATATTTATGACACTACAGAGCAGCTGTCAACACAGTTGACGGCAATATCTATAACTTTAATGGTGCTCGGGACAAAATGTTAGAATATCGGGAACAGACTGCTTGGTTCTAATACATGACTTAGCTAACGTGTAAGTAGTCCAATCAAGGATGTAGGTATGAAGAAGAAGAATCATTAATAACTTGTGTGTTAATGTCTTTCTGTGTGCTAATGATATTATTTTAACTTCGTTATCTTGGCTCAACTTAGGAATAACTTGACTGAGTTAGGAAAAAACAGTAAAAACTATTTCAAACATGTCTGTAATCTTTGAGATTCTTTATAAAAATTGAAAATGTATTTCAAGTTTGTATAATGAATACATTAAATGAATTCAGTGATAATCGATTTTACTTGCGCGCGCTACCAATTTGCCTTCTCAAAAAAAAAAAAAAATAATAATAAAAAAATACAATGCATGTTATGATGCGATTTAATCTTTTTACAGCTTGATCAAGGCATAAAAATTCAAAGTGTGTACATGACCTCTTCTTGATACTGATAACAGTGGGAAGAAGTCTGCCATTTTTTCGTCTTTTATGTATCTTGTCACAGCTGGCGCACCACTGGACATGGCAAACATCCATAACAGTTCATGTTCCTTGAAACTTTCTTTCTCTATTCCCAAACTATTTTTAAAACGAATATAGAATACTTTTGCAATGTCATTCTTTCATCAAGTCCGTAGAGTTCATATCCAAACTAATCTCTTTTTATTTGCGAATTTCTTTGCAGAATTGTCATAATCTTAGTTTAATTCACAACTAATTTAGCTGAAATGATATACTTAGAATACTTTCATTGTTGGCTACAAATGCACAGCTCTCACAAAAAAAAAAAAAAAAAAAAAAAAAAAAGCAAGTGCTTATTATTCAAAAGAAGGTGCTTAGAGTGATAGCATCCACCTTAAAAAATCCATCTTAAAAAATTAACATTAAATTATTATTATACAATTTATTAAACTTATTGTATCAAGCCATAGATTAACTTTAAAATAAAATAAATTAAAGAAAAATAAAGAAAAAGTGAAATAAATAAATCGTTAATTCTTCATTCTACTTAAAACAAAGCAATTTAGCGATACTCCCCTTTTTTTCTTAAATAATTTCTTAATTAATCATACATATTTTCGAAAGATCTAAAGTACGGAAATATATATAACTAGAAATGACGTCTGTCTACATTTTCAATTTCAATTACAAAATTACAATATGGTAAAATTAAAGAATATTTTGAAAGGTGAAAAAGTAGATTGTAGTAACGTTAAAATAAATGTTAGATGTTACAAATGTTTGTAAACTTATAGATGGCGCAGTGAAGTCAGAGAAATGCCCGCGAACAAGGAAGATTAGAATCATTTAATAAGAGAATTCGATGAACACATGATGATATAAATAATTTGCAGTGTCTCAAGAATAATACTGGTTCGGAAAAAAAGATGATCCAGAAATTTCAGATAATTAGTTCTAAGAAAAAATATAATTTCAATGGGAAATAAGATTAAATTATTTCATTCCAAAATATGTTGATTGTTAGTATTAAAGAAAGTGAATATTTTCCTTTCTTTAAAAATTTTATTTAAAAAATTAAATAAAGTAACCTGCTTTAATATAAATTAAATTTAATTTAATTATAAATTAACCTGATTTAATTTAATATAACCTGCTTTAATTTAATATATATTAACTTCAACCTGCTTTAATATATACGTTGCTTATATCGCAAACTTAGAGATGTAATAAAAGTTGAAAATAATCTCCTGACGACCAAAGAAATGTTACAAGCATTATCTTCCCTATATATATATATATAATTTTTAGGAAAGTTTTAGACGGTATATATATATATATCTTTCACATCACATTACAGCATAAGATTACAATGATTACAAAAGATAAAGAACACCTTCCCGTGAACTGAATATGAAATAAACATTTATGAATATAGAAAACTAATTAAAAATCGTAACTATCTTCATCCAAAATTTATTATCTCAGCAGTGAATGAAAACACCGAAAAATATTTCGTATTCGTCAAAAGGATTTACGTATATAATTTGCCTAACATATCACCAATCAGATGTTGCAAACGTACAGTATCTAAAAAAAAAAAAAAAAAATCACCGAAAGTTTGTTGACATGAATTTTGTTTATTTTCTCAGTTTTTCATATTATTTTGTCACGTATTTGTTCCTATTTCCTTCAATTTTTCTCTTTCTCATAAAACTTCCGATATTTCGAATCAACCAAAGCAATCAACCATCTAAAAAAAAAAAAAAAAAATGGCGACTATCATTTTCCAAAGTTAAGTTTGTCAAACCGTTCTTTTAAGTTGTACAATCTAAGCCAAATATCATGCAGTCAAAAGTGTAATTCCTTCTAAATAACTGAAAGTACAAAACCCACTAATTCCACTGAGTATTAACCGCACAACTTCCACAACATCGCACATATGGTAAAATGTTATGTATTCATATGAAATGGGAACCAGAGAAGTGTAAATTATCTAAAACCTTAATTACTCAATGTCCTCGCGTAGACGCACTTTAATTACATTATCAAATCCCTCTTCAATAATGATCTGAATCTCTTATACGAAATCAGGATTATTATTAATCTGAACATTCCTTCCCCCCCCCCCTGCACATTGAATGATCACTTTAACACTTCATGAGTCTTCACTTATCAAAGCCTCAGTTAGCCACAAATCACGTGCTAACCTTTGATCTCGCTCGGCATTTTCGTCTGCCAGTCAGTTTATGGACGAAACACGAGGGGAATTTATTGCAATAAAAATATTTAGTGTATCGAGAAATGAAACTGACAGTAGGATTCAAAACAATATCTAAGGCATAAATAGGCCTTAGATGGAATAATCAAAAGCAATGAAAGAGTGCAAAAATCATCTAAAACGTAATATTTGACAATATTTATCTTCATTAAATAAAATAAAAAAACTAAACATTCACTGAAAATATTTATTACTCTATAAAAATATGAAATGAAATGACATTATTTTGAAATTTCAATTCTAACTATTAAGTTAAAAACACCAAAAAATAAATTTGATATGAAACGTTTATAGAGGACCAAAACAAAAAAAGCTTCCTTACTGGTTTTGGAGTTAAAACTTTTGGGAAATGTTTTTCCGACTAATTTCTAAGTGGAGAACATAACATTACGAAAATTCCTTATTGTTCTTCCGTACAAATCAATTGTATTTAATACATTCATCATTTTTTATCAATTGTATTTAACACGTTCATCATTTTTTATCAATTGTATTTAACACATTCATCATTTTTTAAATAGAAGGTTTTTCTCTTTACGTACCTGTTATATCACATAGTTCATTCGGTTGAAAAACGCTAATTCGAATTATAAAGAACAGTAACAAATATCAGAACACGAGTGAATCAAAATAAGTGAACTCACCCCAAGAAGAAATGACAAGTCAGTGAACTCCTTCTCACTGCCAGCAAATCTTCGAAGTCCCGCTTTGCCGAGTTCCCCATCGGAAGTCCATCAACAGAAGCTCACGAGCAGGTGTCACCCTAACCCACCTACCAGAATACACATCCAACCCTAAACTTCTCATCAGCAGTAAACCACCAACACTTTAAAAAACTTGAGGGATAAAAGGAGGGTATGAAGGACACTAAAGGGAAATAAGAAGAGGAAAAAAAATCTCGGACCAAGTACACTTTTAGCAGCAGACTACTTCGCACCAAACTTCCTCGTCTCGCGTCCAGGACCCGTCAGAGCGAACACTGACTCTTATTGATTCCAGCAAAACATTGACTACTGCGCCTACCGATCGGACTACCAAAAGACGGCGCAGAAGAGGAGAGAAACGCGACGGGGCGCGAGCATCGCCAAGGAAAGGGCTGGTGTGGTGAAACGTGCCGACGGCCTCACGTAGCCAAATCCCCCGTAGTGGTTTGGGACGTGTTTGTAGTAATTAGCGGGCGAGGTAGCTATTGCCAGAAACTCTTAGTTAATTTAGGAAGACACTGTTGGAGGAGGACGCAACGATATTTACAGTTGTGATTCAATCGGTTTAAGGGATCCAAAAAAAAAGGGGGGGGGGGTGTCAGGGAAAACAATGTTATTTGCTGAGTAAACTGAAATTAATTGCCAGTTGATAGCCTCCATTATCATCCATCTAGGGACACTTGTCAACGTTCAGCAAACCACTTTCATGTACCTATTCATCGAATAAGCATCTAGGTGTTGTTGGATATCATTATTATATCGAACTTTATTATTTATTCTAAAGAGTGTCGGAAATTAAAAACATTTATTTTATTATTTTTAAAGAATATATTCATTATAACTAAATAAAAGCTATTTTATTTTAAATGATTCTTTTTTTAAAATATTTAGTTATTTTATTTGTTGTTTTTAGTCAACTATTAAAACAATTTTTGATATTCACTATATACAGAGCGTATAATCCATATCCTACACGGTTTATAAACAGGAAAAAAAATACCTAATTAGTAGTTCTAACAGTTTTAATTAGTTTGCTGTCTTAATTTCCACAAACTTCATCTATCTTCGCCATTTTTAACTGAACTATTTTACTCAAATTGTCTTTCTTTCTTATTGTTAAAATTTCTGCCTCTGTTCAAGACGCAAAACTAAACTACATTTTAAACCAACCAACTTCGCTTCCTTATAATTGAAGTTTTTATATGCAATTATTAGTCACAAATAACAAATATTATTTTCAACGTGTGTGTCTATACGGCAAGTTATAACCTCTGGATTTTTCTTTCCATCCCAAGACAGCAATCCCTTATCTGCTAATAGTTTATGACCCTCTTGATTACGCTTCTGTGGTTATTTCTCTTACAATTTCATGGAAGAGCTATCGTAGCTCCTCCATCCTACTGGAGGAAGTTGATAGCTACACCCTATTTGCTAAAACCCATTTCCGAAAGAGTCACATTGTGATGAAATTTATTTTTTGATGGCTATAGTGCATGGTTCAATATTTACCCAATGAGGTGACAATAAAATTGCTTCCCTTAAATAGTTATAGGATTTATTAAAGCGGTCATATCGATTTTCTGATATAAATAAGCATTTAAACTAACTTTAACAGGATATAACCAGGAAAGGAGATATGTTATATATGTTTTTTTAAGTTTTATAAACGCCCTCTAGTGTGAAAAATTTTCATTGCTGATATAAGTTTTAAGAGCGCCCCTAGTGTGAAAAATTTCTATTCTCATGCAAATTTTGTGAGCGCCCTCTAGTGGGAAAATTTTTTCTTTGCTCATATTGTCACACATATTTCGTGTATCAAAAAAACTAAGGGCAGAGTAGAATATTAAGTACACCGAACTGCGTGAAATAATTTATGCTAAATTAGACTTTTGTGTTATTATCAAAAAGATCGCAGGCTGCTGATCAGCAAAACGTCATGGGGCCCCATGTAAACAAAGGGTTAGTAATTCTAAATGATGAACACCTTCAGATCATTAATTGCCTTGTCATCCCTAGAACCCAATCAATTAGTAAGCGTTTACTGGGAATGAAAATCCAGAACGTCAATAATGGTAGGGCAATCACGCCTGAAACTTCTTGGCATTTTGCTGACTTAACCTGTGAAAGGGATAAAGGGCATCCACCTCATCACTCATCTGATGCCATCTGCACAGAGTGGTTGACACTCATTTTGCAACGACACACACACACACACACACACACACACACACACACACACGTCAAAGATGGCTGCGGAACAGATAAATTTTTATTGAGTTATTAAATGCAGAGCTTTTTGGTCAATATGACTTTTAATAAGATTAGTTGAATATTTTAATATTTTAATCGAAAAATAGAAGCGATATACAGTGGCGTCTCTTTTTTCTCTCTCTCTCTCTCATATATATACACGGAGTGAAAGAGACAATCCTTTGTGTCTTTTCTTCCACCTGCATATTTGCCTGTTTTATGCCTTAATCTATTGGTTTATTCTCCCCTTCCCCGTCTGTATTTTACTTTTTTTTTTCCTTTTTAAATATTCATCACAAATGCAGTCTTACGTCTTTATGTAGCTCTAAATCCTCATGAAGCAGATATAAACAAGATTATATCTTCTTAGGAAAAAGGTATAATCTTGTTTGTTTCAAACTATAAATCGACACACACACACACAAGGAAGCCATCAAAACACACACTTTGCTAGTTTTGCGATTACAGAGTTTGCGCACAAGAGTGCCTTTGTCCTTTAGCATTCTTTCAAACATGCTTTTACGCCCCTCAATATTCACTTGTATACAGGGGGAAAAAATCTTTATAGTAAACCAGTTTATTTATCTTTTAACATCTGTATTAGACGTGAGAAAAAAAAATCACTTAGTGACCCTACAGTATAACAACAAGCCAGGGACACTCACCATGGC